>NW_021821163.1:0-98998 GCF_901001135.1 Rhinatrema bivittatum | reverse complement strand
CCTATTCCAGATATCTTCTGGCTTTTACTATCGCCTTGTCACATTGCTTTGAGGTCTTCAGATCACTAGAGACACTCCACCCCAAGGACTCTCTCTTGTTCTGTGTACAACAGCCCTTCACCCCACATCACATACAGCTCTTCTGGATTACCACACCCTCAATATATGACTCTGCACATCTTGGCATTGAATCCCAGCTGTCACATCTTCGCCCATCATTGAGGCTTCCTTAAATCACATCTCATTCTCTCTGCTCCTTACAGTGTGTTCCACTCTGTTGCAGATCTTAGTATCATCCACCAATAGACAAACTCTTCCTTCTACCCCTTCCGCAATGTCGCTCACAAAGATATTGAACAGAACCGGTCTCAACATCAATCCCTATGGCAACTCCACTTAACAACCGTTTTCTCTTCAGAGCAGGTTCCATTTACATCACATGCTGTCTTCGATCCATCAACCAGTTTGTAATCCATGCCACCACCTTGGCACTCACTACCAAGCTTCTCATTTTATTCATGACTCTTCTATGTGGACTGAATCAAAACTTTACTAAAATCCAAGTAAATCACATCAAGTGCTTCTCCCAGATCCAATTCTCTAGTCACCCAATCAAAAAATTAATCAGATTTGCCCTGACAGGATCTTCCATTAATTTCCCATCACTGAGGTAAGGCTAACCAGCCTGTAGTTACCAGCCTCGTCTCTGCTCCCACTCTTTGAAGCAGAACCACATCGCTCTTCTTCAATCACCTCGGCACCACTCCTGTTTTCCAAGGATCTATATATATAGTGAGAGAGAGTGGGCAGTCTGCAAGTGTGTCTATCTCCCAGAGAGGAATTACAGCTACCTGTCTTACCAGAGAGGTTCCAGGAGCTCCTACCCCTCAGTCCACAGTGCCCATCTACTAGGGGCACTACCTCACATCCCTCCCCCCAGCTTAGGTCTGTCGGGCCAAGCATCTTCACTCACTGTGGCATTTACCCAGGGAAGTACTCCATACTACCACACCCCTTTATCGGGGCTTTCTCCAACTAGGCTTAGGCGCGGGGTCTTAGGGTCCTGTCCTTCCCTACTCACTAGGGTCACCTGGAACAGCCCCCCAACCACCACCCACTGCACAATAGGGATGCAAATCGTTTTTGAACGATAAAATTATCATCAGATAATTTTAAAATCGTCCAAATCGTTAGAGTGCACGATACAATACAAAGCCCCCGATTTATCGTCAGGGGCATTTGTATTGTATCGTTAAATAGGGCGCGGGAAAAGCAGCACACCAAAACAAACCCTAAAACCCACCCCGACCCTTTAAAACAAATCCCCCACCCTCCCGAACCCCCCCAAAATGTTTTAAATTACCTGGGGTCCAGTGGGTGGGTCCCGGCACGATCTCCTGCTCTCTGGCCACGGGCTTGCGTTAAGAGAAATGGCGCCGGTGGCCCTTTGCCCTTATCATGTGACAGGCAAAGGTTAGCGCCGGCGCCATTTTTGGTTCCTGGCTCCCGACGTCACGCGTGCAGGGAGATCGCTCCCGGACCCCGCTGGACCCCCAGGGACTTTTGGCCAGCTTGTGGGGGCCTCCTGACCCCCACAAGACTTGCCAAAAGTCCAGCAGGGGTCCGGGAGCGACCTCCTGCACGCGGGCCGTATTGCCAATATTCAAATGGCGCCGGCACTAACCTTTGCCCGTATGACATAGTGCCCGTATGACATAGTGCCCGTATGACATAGTGAGGGCAAAGGTAGCCCGTATAGACATAGTGAGGGCAAAGGTAGCGCCGGCACCATTTTGAATATTGGCAATACGGCCCGCAGTGCAGGAGGTCGCTCCCGGACCCCCGCTGGACCACCAGGGACTTTTGGCAAGTCTTGGGGGGGTCAGGAGGGTGGGGGGTTGTAGTAAATTAATTTACAGGGTTGGGATGGGGTTTTTTTTGGGAAACAAATACATATGTAACTAATGAATGGATCGGGGTCCCCCGAGAACGGATGAAACGGATTTGGGTCCCGATGAATCCGAATATCCGTATGGGACGAATCTGTCCCTGCTGCACATCCCTACTGGTTCCTAACCAGAGTTCTTGGATCACTGTTTAGGCTTCCAGCCACTGCTCCTGATGGCACTTCTTCTTCTGCTGAGGGCCACGCCCAGTGCATAACTGTTTCTTTCTGCTTTCTTTTCATTTTTTTCCTCTCTCTCAAAAGAATAAAAGCCAAAAGAAATCCTGCTTGACCAGCTCTGACTACACATCTGGATACACCCCCACCTCAAGACAGGGCTGGCCCCCTTTAGTCTCAATGAAATAAAACCTCACCCTGCTTTTCCGACCAGGCCCCTTCAAAGATCTCTCTCTGGGCTTTTAAAGCAGTTCAGGATTATTTTTTTCTCTCTCTCTGTGCTCAGCAGTGCTGCTTCAGTGCTCTGTAGAGCCATAACCTTTTTTTTCAGTTGCTAACAGGCAGCACACCAAACAAACTTTCCTCTTCCTTTTCAAACAATTGTCCTCTTTCTTTTTCAGTCTGTGTGTTCTCGGATCTCACAGACCAGCTGTCTTCACTCTTCTGCAGTGTGCTTTCACTGATCCACACCCTCCCTCAGCAGCATTATTCAGTAAAATTTTTTCTCCCCTGGAGCTTGGGTTCCTTTTTTGTGTCTGTGCATAGTTTAGAGAAATCCCACATAGGACACCATATGTGAGGATGGCCTAACAAACTCTTGTGTGTTGGAGCAGTAACCACGCTGACTCCAGCCTGTTTCTCTTATAATGTTACTTTATTACTACACAAACAGTGAACACAAACACAATAGTAACTGCCTACCTTTGCAGTATAGGCACACTTGCAGACTACCCACTCTCTAGCTCCCAGAGAGGAATTACAAAGCAGCTACCTGTCATCCCAGGAGCTCCTACTCCTCAGTCACGAGGCTCATCTATTCCTGCTGGACTCAGTGTCTTATTCCCCTCTAGCTGGGCATGCCCTCTGAGCTCCTCCTACCCACCAGGGTCCCAGCCATGGAGCATTCTCCGTTCAGGCAATTTAAAGGGGACCAGGCTCCCCAGTCTGGTCCTGCACATACACAAAAGGGAGCACTAGGGGCAGTACCTCACACTGGGGTAGCTTGATTAGTAGCATTGAATTAGATCTTTGTGGTAATTACTTCTATACTTTCTTATTGCCAAAGCTGTTACTACTTCTATGGCTGTCCATATCCATAGTGAGGAAACAGCTCATTGTGAAAGATATCTCTAGCTCAGTGTGAAAGAAAACTGCAGGCCAGAGTTAACCACATAAGTTAACCAGCTAACTGAACTTATGCAGCTATCTCTTCTCCTCCCCAAAATGCCTCCCCCAACTTATGTGACTAAATTCTAGCTGAATAACTCATTATCCAGCTAGAATTTAGCAGGATACAGTTTTCAATATCCTGGTTTAACCATTTAGATGGATTAACTTTTCAGTTAGCCATCCAAATGGCTTTTGAATATTGACCGCTTTATTTCTTTTAATTTAAGTCAGGGTTAATTTTGCACTTATTTGTTTGAATCCACTAATTGAAACCTTTTACACAATTATTTTCTCAAACCCTTAAATTGGTGGTATTCTATATACCTAGTTTCAGTGAAGTTTAATTTGTAAAGTATTAGTTGACTCCTGTTATGTAAATTGTATCCCTACCCCTAATTGGACAGGTTTATAAGTCTAGATTTGAGACAGGAGAGGGTAGGAAAATGACTCTATCACATTCTGAAACAGAAAGAAAGAAATTTCAAAGGAACAAATCAAGCAAACTTCCCAACAGAAAAAATAGTTAAGCAAGTTAGACAGACCCAGTTTTAAAGCCAGTGTCAAATCCTAATCTAGATGTAATAACAGATAAGCATCTTTCAGTGGAAAAAAATTATAGAAAGAGGTCATGGTATGAGGCTGGAAGGCAGTAGATGCAGAAGTAGCATAAGGAACTATTCTTCACAGGAAAAATGGTGATTACTTGGAGGTGGTGGAAGCTAAATTGATAATGGAATTAAAGAAAGCAATGGATAGCCACAAATGATCCTATGTTGCATGGGAGTAAGGAGAGATCATATAGAATCATGCCATATCGCGGTATGAAAGGAAAAAGGACAAGGCGGACTTTGTGGCTGCTACTTGCTACTTCACTTTTTTCAGTGTTTCTGTGATTTATATTTTAGAACTTTATCAACTACTTATTATATGAAAAGACTGGAAACACGTCCTTAGTTTATATCCAAGGTCCTCTGGAGATTACAGGACAACCAGAAAGTAGTGTACATACAGCATAAGGGAAATGACTGATGCAACTCCTAACCAATGGTGGGTACATCTTCATGTGATGAATTCTCAGGTACTGAAGAATGTACAGTATATTTTAAAAGCCTCATTGATTGGGGGATGAATTACAATTTCAGATCAGTTTGTGTTGTTGAAAACTCTTTCATCTGTGGAAATTTCTGAAAATTTCATGCATATGTGAAAATAAAGATAACAACATACACCTTAATTTCCTCCAGGTTGGGTTAATATAACTTGCTCTATTTAGTGCTTTCCTTTTTAAAAGACAGAAAGTAAACATTAACGTCAAGGGTTTTCATGTATTACAATCTTGCCAATAAAACTTTAAATACAAAAAAAAAAAAAAAAAAGACAGAAAGTATCACAAAACATAACCATGTCGCAGGAATGTTGTTGTGAAAGCCAGAACAGGGGTAAATAATTCCAGTCCTTGAGCGCCACAAGCTAGTCAGATTTTAAGGATATCCACAATGAATATGCATAATATGCATTTACATGCAATGGAGGTGATGCGTGAATCTGCATCTCATGAATATTCAAAGTGATATCCTGAAAACTCAACCAGCTTTTGCCACTTGAAGACTGAAGTTGCCTACCCCTGGTCTAGCCATGACCAGAACATTCTTTTAAACAGCAACATAATACATTACAAGGAGGGGTAACATAACTTTTCGGCGGTTAAATTCAGATGTATCTAAACAATATAAGATTATGTTCAATATAATTAGATAGCTAAAGGATTAATGGAAAAGTTTATGTCTTAGAAAATGATTAATCTTTTTCAGCTTGATTTATGTATCAAAAAAACACTATGATCTCAAATTTGAATAATAAACAAGTAAACCATTAGTCAAACTTAATAGATTCTGCAAGAATAGTTTTTTGCATATTAGTGCAGTGATAAATATAATTAGGATTATCCTTTCCTTATCTTGAGATCATAGCTCTGATTTGCATCACACATGTACCTCACAATTATGCAATCTCTGCCCAGAGGGATCTTGCAAAAGAGTGCCAAACATAAACACTTCCTAAAGAAGAGTCAGCCTGTCTGGCATTTTTCAAAAGGATTTCTAGGAGTAGAAGTGTGTTTATCTAAAGAAAAAAAATTCCTTTGGGAATTGCCCTGGCCATCGGCAAGATTTCAAAGGGAACTTAGAACAAGGGCTTGCAGAGCTGGAATGCAAGTATTCACAGGGAGGCTGACATTTGACCTCATTGTTTACAAGGGGGGTGGGGGAGGAAATACTGTAGCAAAATTGCTGCAACTTTTTGCACTGGAGTAAAAACTTGTACAAAACTTGAATAAATGAGCATCAGATGTGACCAGATATGTCCCTACGTTGCAGCAGTAGTAAATTTGGAGCACAAACTATTCCCTAGGCAGGCAACCCTTTTCTTTTATAATTCTCAGTGAATTGCCTGGGGAGATATGTCCACACCCTCACAATTCATTTTCAGCCTCTTAAGAATTTTATGAAGGTGCACAGAATTTGAGTAATAGAGCAGTACTACTCACCATCCCTTATGGATCCTTAACTATTTTCATTTCATGCATGACAGAATAATTGTATAATTCCCTGCAGAGCAGTGAAGTCTGTGTTGTAGCATGCAGACCGCTGAGGATTTTCAATGCAGACTTTACACACATAAGTTCACTTTGAAAATCCTCGGGGCAAACGGGCCTAATACAAGTACAAAAAACAAAACAAAACCTCATATAAAGATACACCTCCTCTTCGAAGTTTCTCTTCAGTCCGGATCATGGCAGCAGCCTACCGCAACCCAGGCCCACTGTTTCCATTCAGCAATCTCGGCTGAATGGGAAACAGTTGTAAAGGAACGGGGGGGGGGGGAAGGGTTATGGTGGGGGGTGGAGGTGCAGGTGTTAGAAACGTATGGTGGGGGAGGGAGAGGGGCCCAGGAAGCCAAATGTTGTACTGTTTTGGTGGGACTGGGAAATGGGTGGGGGGAGGGGAGGAGGGAAGGCTGGCACCGGCCCTTTGACATATGCTGTACTGTGATTCCTGAGGGGTTTGGCATTGGGGCTGCGGGCATGGCACAGCAGTGCTATGTATTTCTAGCTTGGGTGGGGGCAGTGATAGGACCCCAAAGCCCACACATTTTTTTTTTTCAAGCCTGCAGCTATGTACTTAATAAGCCACATAGGGCCAGATAACTTTAAACTTAACTGGGAATATTCAAAAGGTAGCTGGTTATAAAATCTCCAACTACAAGTAGCTGGATAACTTTCATTGAGGATATTAGGGGGGGGGGGACATTTATCCCACTGAATCCAGGACAAGTTATCCGGTTAACTATAACCAGATAACTTATACATTCGCTGGGTCACTGAATATTGTCCTCCTTGTATGTAAATGGCTTTGAAAAT
Organism: Rhinatrema bivittatum; assembly: GCF_901001135.1. Taxonomy (NCBI): domain Eukaryota; kingdom Metazoa; phylum Chordata; class Amphibia; order Gymnophiona; family Rhinatrematidae; genus Rhinatrema; species Rhinatrema bivittatum. Next base: position 92,288 of record NW_021821163.1, on the reverse strand, counting down.
GAGGCCCATACTGACAGCATTACCCTGCTAATATGCTCTTTATACCAGGGCTAATACTTTACAAATGAGTCCCAATCTGTTCTATTATTTGGTGACTTGACCAGATCATGTTCTTTTGAGGTTTTAATTCATGTTTCCAACTTTCTTGAGGTGTTAGAAACATAGAATAGGAGAGCAGACCATACAAGCTATTCAGTCTGTCTGTTCAACCTTTGCTTAGCTTTGCAATACCTTCTTTTCCCCTGATAGATCCCCCATGCTCATCCTATACTTTCTTGGATTCTTGTTCTTTCCTCATTTCCACTGGCAGACTGTTCCATGCACCACTACCCTTTCCACAAAGATATATTTCTTTGTTTATTCCTCATTTTATCCCCTTTTGTCCTCATCCCATGTCCCCTCATTCTAAGACCCCCCTTTCTTTCTAACAAGACCTACCTCCTGGGAGGTATCTAAATATCTCTATCATATATCCCCTTTGCTTTATTTCCTCCAGGGTATTCATGTTTAGATCTTTAAGATTGTCTTCATATGCTGACATACTGACGCTGATAGAATCACAAAGGATTTACTTATGTAGCACTTTTCTAAAGGTAAACTGTATGCACAGCACTAAATTTGTGTAGCTATGTTGGACTGTATGTGTGTTTGTGTGTGCGCGTGTGTGCGTATGGTAGTGGTGGGGGAGGGATGGAAAGAGAAGAGAAGCAAAAGAGGTCAGATTTGACAGAAAAACTGAGTCAGTCCATCTCATGCCAATGAAGTAATGAAAAACAGCACTGTTCTTACAGCAGCAATAATGAGCATAAATAGACAAAAGACACTGAATGGCTACTGGGCAACGAGAATGGGGAATCCATTTCAAGAAGGAACTTTTTTTTCTTTGCAATCAGAGATAGCTCCTAACGACCAGCTAAATTGGGATGTGCTTTAAAATTTTTCAAAGTTTCCAGCAAACACTGTGGCAGAGAATTCTCGTCTGTTTTCTAGTAGAGATCATCCTTCAGAAGTATTCCATTTTTCTATTGTGTAAATCATCTCTATTTTGAGAAGTCATTCCAGAGTTTGGCATGTACTACTTCTTGATGCATGTAAGTGTTTTAGCACACATCATACTTGGATAAAATTACCTATAGAAGACTTTCCTGCATGCTTTGCCTACATGAAAATCTTTTGAAACTAATGTGCAATGTACTGGATTCATTTTATTAAATATATCCATGGACAACATGAAGAAACAGCATGAGACCAAATTTTAAAAAGGATTGTTTCCCATTTTGTCCCTACAGCAAAAAATTGTTGTTGAATAAGATTCATAAGATCATATTTTAGCATTTTGACAGACTGATATAAAAATTAGCTTAGCTATTCTCGCAGAGACATATGACACAGTTTTTTTTTTCCCCAAACAGCTATTTCAGTTCATACATTAGTGTGCAAACATTTTGAGGATATTTTGGGTGTTTCACCCAAAATAACCATGCAGTGAGAAACTGGTTGAACTGTGCAAGAAGCCATTATACAGTGAAGGGCGGATTTTAAAAGCCCTGCTCGCGTAAATCCGCCCGGATTTACACAGGCAGGGCCCTCGCGCGCCGGCGCGCCTATTTTGCATAGGCCGCCGGCGCGCGCAGAGCCCCGGGACGCGCATAAGTCCCGGGGTTTTTTTTAAGGGGGCGTGTCGGGGGCATGTCGGGGTGGGGGCCAAATGACGCGGCATTTCGGGGGCGGGACGCGGCGTTTCGGGGGCAGGACCGAGGGTGTGGTGCCGGCCAGGGGGCGTGGTCGAGGCCTCCGGACCAGCCCCCGATTTACGTCTGCTTCTAGCAGGCGTAAATCGAGGGACAAAGGTAAGGGGGGGGTTTAGATAGGGCCGGGGGGGTGGGTTAGGTAGGGGAAGGGAGGGGAAGGTGAGGGGAGGGCAAAAGAAAGTTCCCTCCGAGGCCGCTCTGATTTTGGAGCGGCCTCGGAGGGAACGGAGGCAGGCTGCGCGGCTCGGCGCGCGCAGGCTGCACAAAATCGGCAGCCTTGCGCGCGCCAATCCAGGATTTTATAAGATACGCGCGGCTATGCGCATATCTTATAAAATCCAGCGTACTTTTGTTTGCGCCTTCTGCGCGAACAAAAGTACGCGATCGCTCTCTTTTTTAAAATCTACCCCAGAGAATTCAAAAGAAGTGAATGAAGATGGCAAAATTATATCATTCTGAAATGGAGCTAAAAATGTCCTAATGACTTTCTTTCAGGAAATATTTGTCTGAGAATCCAGCACAGATATAGAAAATATAGTAAGCATTGCTAGCTGAGAACTGCCATATATGAGTAGGAGAACAACAAAGAAGAACAACGTGGAGACCAACTAATACCATAAAGTGCCCACAGATTCAGCATAATTTGGGTGAAAACTGGTAAATCCCAATGGTAATTTTTTTTCAATTTTAAAATACTGCATGCGCCCAAGACACATGAAGCATTATGCTAAAAGGGTAGTTTTAAGATTGTAAATTTGCTCCCCCAAAAAGTAGTTAATAACAGTCCCACTTTAGTATTGTCTCTTGGATAAACTTTTATGCAGGTGTCAGACTACATAATGCATACCAGATTCAAAACCAAGAATTGTACTTTAAATCTCTGACAGATATAATATACATCTAGTCACTAAATCATATGCTCTATCCACAATGCATTGGTTACTGCAGACCAATACAATCCTAGCATATAGTAAAAGGGTCCAGAGACAGGGCTCTCCTTTTTCGATTTATGGCTCATATCTCTAAATGAATCTCTCATTACTGCAGAGTCCTCAAACCAGCAAGAAACGACCACGACATTCGAGGGGTAATTTTCAAAAGTATTTGCATGCTTAGAACTGAGTTTTACGCATGTAAATGCACTTTATCCATGTAAGCTGGTTTTTGAAAATTGCTACAATATATGCCATTGAATTGTCAATAGCTTTTATCCACATTAAGGGCCTCATTTTCTAAAGTATCGCAGGCCTGTGATACTTTAGGGAATGAGGGGTGAGGAGCCAAAACGGGGAGCGGGCCTGCGCTAGCCGGCAGCGATCGCACCGTCGCGGTACGATCGCTGCCGGTTTCACACCTAATAGCGCCACCATAGAAGGTGTAGCTATTGGGCGCGAACTCGGACGCAGAAAGGGCCTTACCTTTTCTTCGTCCGCGGCGTCTTCGCCGCGGACGCCCCGACTCCTCCTCTTCCAGGGCTGACTCCGTCCCCATTTTGGTATCGCACATGATAAGGGACATTTCGCGTGCGAAATGACCCTTATCGCGTGCGATCCGTTTAGAAAATAAGGCCCTAAGTGCACTTTAAGACAGTAACTTCAAAGGGCTGTGCGGGTGCACATTGACGCATGTGTGTCGATGCACACCCAGGGTCAGGGCTGTCTTATGACATATTTACATATATGTGCATATGCTATAAAATACCCTGGGCACATATATAGTGTGTGCCCTATTTTGTAACTAGGCACAGAGCTGCGCACATCTAGGTATGAGCCTGCAAGTGGGGGAATTTTATAACCAGCATGCTTCCACGCTTCCAGTTAACTCACTGTAGAGCCAGGTCCTCCAAATCCCACTGGTTTAATAGCCTGTGCTCCTCCCAGTTACCCTAGACCCTTTAAACCCTCAAGGATGGCTGGGATTTGTTTTATGTACACCTCCTCCTACAGAAGTATATTTATGTGGCATTGGATCTAGGCACGTGCCCAGGTGTATATGTATTTGTGCCCACATCTCTTGGCGCTGCCCTGGAATGTCCACACCCCACCAGACCATGTTCCTTTTTGAAACAGAGTGAGATATTCATACATTGGGAGATATCCACGCATGTAGGCGGCTTGTAAAATCCATTGGTCACACGCATGTCCCACATGCATGCACATCTCCCGATTTTTGGCGCACACTGGGCTTTTGAAATTCACCTCCAAGTGCGTAAATGGGATTTTGAAAATTGTAACGATATTGTTACATTTACACACGTAACTCCTTTGAAAATTTCCCTCCGTGAGTGCATTATCATTTCAGCTGTGAAAGAAATCCCCTGCTTCTATACAATGCATTTTTTTCGAAAATGTCTTCAAATCACACAAAAATAATCTTTTTTTTTTTTTTTCACTCTCAGACAATATAAGATTGGAACATTAAAGCAAACCAATAGTCATCCAAAATGGAGCTAAACAAGTCAAATCAGCTGAATGTCGTGTTTTAAAAAGATATCTCAGACAGAAATCCCGAATATTATCCTAAATAGCATAATTACCTCCTTTTTGCAAAATATTCTCTTTTGTTTTTGAAAGGGAATCCAGACAGGCTAATTCTCTATAGTTATGCAAATCCCACTTAAAAAGAAATCTCAGGGAATAAGGGTAGGTCATGTGATTGCTTCTGGTATTTCAAGACAATCCACCAGGTGTGAAAGACTTGTTGATACCTGCTTCAACATACTGACTGCTATTCCGTTCCAGTGGCTGTGCCTCTCAACTGGAAACCATGCTGGACAAAATGACAATCTTTATTTTAAAAGCAGTGAAACATCTCTGAAGGCCGGGATGAAATGTGCATTGCCAATGCTGTATCTGTTCTCTGGGACGCATGGAGGACTTTACAGCAGCGATACAAGCAAAACATGTTTCTTTTACATAATTCAGTTTAAAAACAGCATAAATATCCCCCTTTGTTATTGTGCTGTATTCTGTTCCTAGAAAATGTTAATACATTTTTACAAAGTTTTCCTATTTTTCATCCCCCCCCCCCCTTAAAGCTAAATAAATAGCTCTGCTGCAGTGCCAATCTCCAGCAGAATGTACTGAAATATGTATAGCATGAAAACAGCATGAATGACTGAGAAGTGGATTCAGGGAAGGAGATTGTGAACAAGTTACAGAAGGGCATGCTTCTGGCCTACCACAAAGAAAGCACATTTCATAGTCTTCTTGTGTTTTATACTCCAGTCTCCATCTGTTGCAGCCAATTCATGGATGAACCCACCCCAGGTACCATCTCATCTACAGGGGTCTTCACCCTGGACAGCTTTGGCTGAAAGTTGTCAGGAGGGTTCCCATCTCAGAAGGAAACTCTCCTACCAAATTTCAGTCACATCTATTTTTTGAAGATGATCCTGGTTCTTGTGTACTGGCAGCCAGGCAGCCAGAACTAGCAACAGCAAATTGGCACATCGTGCTGATAAAACATGCCTAAAAATGGAGATCGTGGTACAAAGATAAAAATTCCAAAATATTAGGATAAAAAAGAAGGGAAAACTTGTAATAAGTTCAAAAGTGGAAACAACAGAGGCTAGAAACTGGCAAGTTATTTTAGGGCTTTAGCAGCACTGCTGAAATTCCTCAATATGCCACTGATTTGTTTCTTGCCTCTGTTAATCTCCTCCAAGATTTGTCCTAAAATATTTTCTCTCTTACACAGTCACATTATTCTGTAATAAAAGGCATAGACTAAGGGATTGAAATCTCTGGCATGCATGCCACTCAATCTGCTTCCTTCTAGCATGCTGCTACTGTGAGTATTTTCAACGCGTGTGGGACAATTATGCTAATCTCGCAATACTCACACAGGTTCGGAAACTACAGTACTTGTAGTGCCATCATTTTCAGGAATCAGACCCAAAAGGTTACCTACATGTGGTATGCACACCTATTATCATCCTAGTCTTTTTCCTTGAGCCCACCTTTCAGCTGCTCCAGCCACATTTATATATATATCAATGTCACACCTATACAAGAGTTTAAAGAGAACCAGTATAGCAGGAACTTCATTTGTTTTGATTCATGATAACAGGCATAAGTGTATAGGAGCAGCTTTCAAAAACTAAACTGATTATTTCAAAAGAAATATGAAAACTGAGAGGTTGATTTTAAAAGTGTTGCTCATGCAAAAATGCCCACATACGGGTGTATGCTGGCCATGTGTGGGCAATGCAGATTTCAAAAATCTGCAAAGTACACACAGATATACCAGTGTGTGCATCAAAAATAAGAGGGTAGAAAGGGGGCAAGGCATTGGCAGAGCATGGGCATTCTGGGGCAGAGCCAACAGTTATGCACGTAACTCCATATTTTAAAATCGGAACCTGTGGCATGCTTTGGCTTGTTACCTGTGTAACTTTACTCCTGCTCCAGATGAGGAGCAAGTCTGTAGATCTCACAACCCCTACTGTTGTTTGGAAGGAGCCGGTTGCTATGAAGTGCAGGGTGGCCAATAGTTTGTTGAGGCCTGGCACATCATGGGACCTTTCTGTGATGTGATCCAGATCACCTAGGACTTCTTCATATTATTCCAGGATAGCCTAAGAGCTGAGGCAATACCACTAATCATATCATCCTTTGGTATGTCCAGCAATGAAGCTCATGGAGGAAAGATACACTCCCTGTATCTCCTCCGCCTTGGCCAGCTGCATGCCAGGTGCTGCCATGGGCCCTGACCCTCTCCCTGTGGGGCCAGTGGCTCGGGCTCCAGTGGAGGAACTTCCCTAGAAGAGGTTTTCTACCCCCTTTTTTTAGCTTATGCACACACATATATGTTCATAATTAGTGGCTTTTAAAATCCAGATCATTCACGCACGGCCCACATACTCGTGTATTTGGGCTTTTTAGCTTGAGCAACGCTTTTACAACTCGGCAGAGTGCTGGGAGACAGATATGTTAGTCAGAGATTATGGAGGCATTTGCTCCTTTAGAATCAGAAGAGGGGAAAACTGAAAGTAACAAACTAATGCCTAGGATAGTACATTTGAGTGAATATATTGAATTAATTGACAAAGCAATAGAAGGGTTCCCTACAAGAAATCTTTGGAAGGACACTAAGCCATTTTAGGTTAGGTGATTGCAATTAAATGGAAAATGAAACATCTTTCTGGGAATTGCAGTTCTCTGACAAATATTTATTTACCTAAAATCAATTAAGAAGCCTTCAACCAAAGTAAAAAGGCAGGCTGCTGACCGAGAGGCACATTAGAGAGGCTGGAAGAGCAGTATAAAGTAAACATCCACAGTGAGATATGAAAAATCTGGCTGAGTGTTATGACTAGTGGCTTGCACAATGGCCCCGTGAGCTACCTCACTCACCCCCAACATTGCCTGAGGCCTCCTGTGGCCAAGACGCTGCTTTAAACTTCTAAAGCCATTCTGCATGGTTCCCATGCTGTCCTTCCATTGCCCCTCTGCAGTCTTAAAAGACCCCTGGTGGGAAAGAAGCCATGGCACCCTATGATGACATCACTGGTATCCTCCTACTTAAGGCTCCTTCAAAGCAGTATCAGATGCCTCAGCAATGGAGCTGCTGCCTAGAGCAGTGCGTGTTGCTCCTGCATTCCTGGTTGTTCCTGTGTTTCTGATTGTTCCTGTGTTTCTGTGCTTCAACCCTGCCTTGCCCAGCCTGTCTCATCTAGCCTTGCCATGCCGAGCCTGCCTACTCCAATTTCCCTGTCTAGCTGTCTCATCCAGTATCTCTTATGTGTCTTTGTCCATCCTTGGCCTGATCTCCTGGACCTGATCTCTGCTTTGGACATGACCATAATTTCCTGCTGCTTGAACCCAACCTCTTGCATTGTACCCTGTCTATACTTGTCTGATGCCTGCCCCGACCCTTGGCCTGTTTCCGGTATCTCCAGCCTGCTACCTGTCCTGACTCTGTCATGTCCTTGGACTCGCGTTCTCTCTACCACTCTTGGGACCAACCTAAGTCCTTCTAGTCACCAGAATGCAAGGGCACAACCTGCAGAAGAGGCATCTGGTATAGGCAATGCTCCAGTCTGTTCTGCTTCAGGGCGCATTTGCCAGCCCTGAAGCAGCATAGGTCTCATAGGTTCGCCTACAATGCTGCGTCAACTACATCATATCAATAAGGGATCACTATCATGATGTTCATTACACTAAGCTGCCCAAAGCAGGAAACATTCTGAATAGGGAAATGGGTTTCCTTCATTGGAAAGAATTTCTGTGTTGAGGAAAGTCCAGATTCTCAGCAGTGGACAATGAACAAGGAAACGAGAACTCTAATCATTTCAGCTTGAAGGCCGGCAGCTTTCAGATTGTAACCTGCATTGAATTTTGTAGGGATGTGCATTCGTTTGAAATGAAATAGGAAATAAAGATGATATTTCCTATTCTGTTGCATTTCGGGGGGCTGACAAAACGAAAGGAAAACCCACAAAATTTCATGTGGTTTTCCTATCGTTTTTTCTGGGGGGGAGAAAGGACACATTAAAAAAGCAAACTCCAAACCTACCCCAACCCTTCAAATTTAATTAATTACATATCCCCACCATCCCGATCCCCCAAGACTTGCCCGCCCCCCCCCCCCCCTGAAGACTTACCGAAAGTCCCTGGTGGTCCAGCGGGGGTCCCGGGAGCGATCTCCCCCTCTCGGGCCATCAGCTGCCAGTAATCAAAATGGCGCCGGTGGCCCTTTGCCCTTACCATACCAGTGCCATTGGTCGGCCCCTGTCACATGGTAGGAGCAATGGATGGCCCGCACAGTGGCTGCCAGTAATCAAAATGGTACGGGCCATCCATTGCTCCTACCATGTGACAGGGGCCGACCAATGGCAGTGGTAGCCCCTGTCACATGGTAAGGGCAAAGGGCCATGGGCGCCATTTTGATTACTGGCAGCCGACGGCCCAAGAGGGGGAGATTGATCCCGGGACCCCCGCTGGACCACCAGGGACTTTTGGTAAAGTCTTTGGGGGGTCGGGATGGTGGGGGGATTATAGTTAAATAATTTGAAGGGTTGGGGTGGGGTTTTTTTTTTTTTTTTGGGGGGGTTTTCCCGAAATAGAAACGAAAAAAGTTTTCAGGTTCGGGGAGAGGGCCGAAATGGCCTACCCCGGACCCGAAAATGAAACACCAATGAAAAACAAATGTGTGCACATCCCTAGAATTTTGCTTTTTGCTTTAATGTTTATATTGCCTGCCTTCTCAGAGTACTACCATCAGAAAGCTGGCAATTGTAAATAAAAGACAAAATTTTCATGGGTACATGAAGGAATACTTACCCTGAGGTGTCAGCTGGGGAAACCAGTGACTCCCTTTCCAATACACATATACATGTCCATGTATATAACATGCAAATACATACATATGCAGACAAAAAAAAAACACCTAATCTCACACTTAAATCAAAATAAAAAATATGTACAACTTTTTAAGATTCATCATTTTAAAATCTGCCAAGTCTAGCTCCCCAAGGAGGTAGAAGGGCTACATATGTTTCACCAGATTCCACTTTTATTAATATTGAGACTGATGTACTAAAGTACACAAACTTTCACTGAAAAATTGAATGCAAATGAACCCAGCAGAAAAGTTATGCACTTACATTTCTTAGATAACTATCTTTTTTGAGAAAACCGTCATGCCTAGATGTCTTCCCACAGTCCTTTTTACATAATTTTGAGATGAGCTGCTTTGCATGATACTGCATCGCAGATGCTAATTATTTCAGAATTTTTGTAAACTTGCAAGCATAGTTAGTTTATTATGTGCAAGGGGGTCATCTTGTGACTGGTTTTTGCAAATAGGTCATGGCATTTTGGTGCATTTTGCATGTTTTTATGCACATGGCCACGTCAGCCAAAACATTCACTGCTTAGTACACTAGTTTCTTTATCTGCCAAAAATTGAGCAATTAGGTATTATGCTGTGATGCCATTTTAATAAGGCAAATTTAACATTTGCCTGGGGACTGGCATTAAAGTATGCTACACATCAAGGGCTCACTTAAAAAAGTCAAAATCCTGCTTTCCGTGATTCTAGTATCATTGCAATACTAAGTAGAAGGAAGCACAAAAAGCAGAACTGTAAAAACAACAACAACAAAAAGTCGTTAAAAAAAAATCACGGTCCAGGCCATGTATATTGTGCCGGTATCAGGAGAAAACAGATGCTCGTATTGAGTGTCTGTTTCCTAACCTGCACTGACTCACATTTCCTGGGCGCCTGATGCCAAGGAAGCACTAAGGATGCAAATTTACCCTAGCTCCTCCTTTTTATCGTGGCAGCTCATTTTAATATTAAATTGCATGCCCGGGAGAGGTGGATGGGCATGCATTAGGAGAGCAGGCACTCAATTGTGAGCTCCTGTTTTACTTGCACTGATATTGCACCAGCCTGAAAGATCTTTGGAATATCGTGGGTGGGGGGATAACACATATTTGCAGAGCTGTTCACTTGTGTATGACTGCTTTAATACTGGAAACATTTTGCACTACATCAAATCTTCTTTTCAAATTTAGAATCAAAGTGTTTTCCAGTGCTTTGCTGTGCATATCCTGCATTTTATTTACATATTATTACATCTGTACCAAACCATTCAAGAGAAACAGGTTGTTTGTTCGCTACTGCTTATGACAGGGTTCTTTATTAAAACCTTTTGCTACACTAATGAAATGCTGACCTGAAGGATTGACCTGTTTCATTACATCTTTGATACTAAATTGGCACATTCAGATTTTTTTTAATGGTATTCTTTTGTTGCCATCCAGATTAGCTATGTGAAGTTCAGAATCATATTTTATCCTTTTATCAAGCCCAATGTCAAAATAATCAATTCTCTTTAATAAAGTCTTTTAAAGTAAATGCAAGATGACAACTGATTACAGATCTGTCAGTTTGATCAGCAAAGCACAACATTTTGGTTTGAACTGCATTTCAAATCTGCTGACTTCCATAATTGCACAAATGAAACCCTTGCAGATATTTCAAAGAGAGATGGTTGTAAAGCAAACTAGGAATGTCACTAAGTACAAGAAGGTTTGCTGTCTGATTGGCCAGCTTCTTTTTTGTTTGGTAGAACCAATCCAGTAGACAGACTGTTAGATTTGCTGGCTCCATGTAAATCTCTTCACAGTTTCATTTCCACAAATTAAGCAGAGCTGGAAAAGTGCCTGCACTACTGTTTACTTCACTCTTCTGACCCTGATATCTGTTCATCACTGGTCTCCTGACACAAATCAATGCGTGACAGACCTCCATTATTGAACTTGACTTAAATGACAATTAGAAGCAGTCTGCTTGGGCTTTTACGCTTGCATGTTTGCTTGTCCTACCTACCTCTTCCGTCTCTCTGCTGAGAGGCTGCACCAAGAAGCAGGGTGTTCTAATCCTTCTAAGCCTGTAGGTAGTCTTGTGCCATTACTGGCAAAGTTACACAGTCTTTTCAGACAGAAAGATTTTCAGGAATTCAGGCAGGAGTTCAACTCTTTCTGTGCAGCTGCTTTAACAGAAAGTGTGAAACACTAGATACAGCAGATTGTGAATGATGTGGTTAAAAAATGTGATGTCAATTCAGAGGACTCATGGCAGATCTTTACAGCAAGAACAGAAAAGAACATCCTAACAAATAAACAGGTGAAATACAAAAATAAAGAACTCCTTACTACACTGGTGACAGATGCTAGAGAAAAAGGAGCTTTTCCTGAGATTTTCAGTATTGTGATGCATGGGCTTTCACTTGTACATTAAAACAGTACAAAGGTCATTGGAGCTGATCCATTTTGGTCATTTTTGTCTATGTTCCATATATGTACTTCATAAAGTTCATTTATCTTTTTTTTTCCAGCAGAGGTTCTCTCATCTACAAAAACTACCCTCACTTCTTTCTCTTCACTACTTTGTCATTAATTGCAGAGTTGCAGTCCTGGTCAAAAACCTAAAATCATGATTCTGGGTTAAGCTTTGAAAAGGAAGAGTGAAAGAACAGCGGGAATATCTCACATTCTACCTAAATGGTGCAGAATCTGAACCACAAGCCGTATGACACGAGACTTAAGGACCTAAATAACAAATCTGCTTCATTTTCTTGAAGGGGTTAATAAATATGTGGATAAAGGTGAACCGGTAGATGTAGTGTATTTAGATTTTCAGAAGGTGTTTGACAAAGTCCCTCATGAGCGGCTTCTAAGAAAACTAAAAAGTCATGGGATAGGAGGCGATGTTCTTTCGTGGATTACAAACTGGGTAAAAGACAGGAAACAGAAAGTAGGATTAAATGGTCATTTTTTCTCAGTGGAAAAGGGTAAACAGTGGAGTGCCTCAGGGATCTGTACTTGGACCGGTGCTTTTCAATATATACATAAATGATCTGGAAAGGAATACGATGAGTGAGGTTATCAAATTTGCGGATGATACAAAATTAGAGTAGTTAAAACGCAAGCGGATTATGATACATTACAGGAGGACCTTGCAAGACTGGAAGATTGAGTATCCAAATGGCAGATGAAATTTAATGTGGACAAGTGAAAGGTGTTGCATATAGAGGAAAATAACCCTTGCTGTAGTTACACGATGTTAGGTTACATATTAGCAGCTACCACCTAGTAAAAAGATCTAGGCATCATAGTGGATAATACTTTAAAATCGTCGACTCAGTGTGCTGCAGCAGTCAATAAAGCAAACAGAATGTTAGGAATTATTAGGAAGGGAATGGTTAATAAAAAGGAAAATGTCATAATGCCTCTATATCACTCCATGGTGTTATGGCCGCCGGCTGCGTTGTGCCGCGACCGGGGCCAGGTGTTATGGTTGCCGGTTGCGGCAGTTCGCGACTGGGGCCGAAAAACTCACCCGAGGCGTCGGGCCGCCTCCGGAGATCCCACAGAGGCAAGCAGGCCTCTGTTCTAATGTTTTTGTGGCCGCTGTCGCTGTGGAGCCCGGCCGCTTGTGTTTCCTCTCGGCCGGGCTGATTCCTCCCCCTCTGGTCTCCTTAGAGCCGCACGCGCAGCAGAGACCATCTATTTAAAGGGGCCATGACAGGAAATTGTCGTGGCTCCTCCCAGTGAACTCCACCTTCCGGGTTGCTATTTAAGGCAAGGTCTGCTCCTCAGACCTTGCCTTGGCTTCTTGGCTTGTAGTTGGAGGTTCGGGTGCTCCGAGTTCCTGTCTTCTCTGTTCCTGGTTCTGCTTCTCGTCCAGTTGGTTGGATTTCTTCAGGCTTTGACCCTTGGACTGGCTTCCGACCATTCTTCAGGATTCGACCCTTGGACCGGCTGCTGACCATTCTTCAGGCTTTTGACCCTTGGACCAGCTTCTGACATTTCTTTGAGCTTCGGCTCCTGGACTGATATTCGACCTCCTGGAGGTGCCAGCTATCTGGACTATACGACTTGCAGGAGGTGCCTGCATCCATCTCTCTTCCCTGTCTTCAAGGGTCCACCTGAGTCCAGCCTCTCCTTCTGACAGCAGGGACCCAAGAGAGGTTACCCTCTTAGGTAGTGTCAACTCTACCTCGGACTAAGGGTCCACCTTCAGAATCATAACACATGGTGGGACCGCACCTTGAATACTGTGTACAAATCTGGTCACCGCATCTAAAAAAAGATATAGTTGAGATGGAGAAGGTACAGAGAAGGGCAACCAAAATGATAAAGGGGATGGAACAGCTCCCCTATGAGGAAAGTCTGAAGAGTTTAGGGCTGTTCAGCTTGGAGAAGAGATGGCTGAGGGGGGATATGAATGACGTCTTTAAGATCATGTGAGGTCTTGAACGAGTAGATGTGAATCGGTTATTTACACCTTTGAATAATAGAAGGACTAGGGGGTATTCCATGAAGATAGCAAGTAGCACATTTAAGACTAATCGGAAAAAAATCTTTTTCACTCAACACACATTTAAGCTCTGGAATTTGTTGCCAGAGGATGTGGTTAGTGCAGTTAATGTACCTGGGTTCAAAAAAGGTTTGGATAAGTTCTTGGAGGAGAAGTCCATTAATGGCTATTAATCAAGTTTACTTAGGGAATAGCCACTGCTATTAATAGCATCAGTAGCATGGGATCTTCTTGGTGTTTGGGTAATTGCCAGGTTCTTGTGGCCTGGTTTGGCCTCTGTTGGAAACAGGATGCTGGGCTTGATGCACCCTTGGTCTGACCCAGCATGGCAATTTCTTATGTTCTTAAGTTCCTATGTTTTTAAATATGAATACCCTAGAGGATAGTAGAGATGGGAGAGAGAGAGGGAGGATATCACAGTGACATAGAAAATATTTCTAAGGTAAGAACATAAGAAGTTGTTATACTGGGTCAAACTGAGGGTTCATCAAGTGCAACATCCTGTTTCCAACAACAGTCTAGGATACAAGTACCTGGCAACCTGGCCAGTACCCAAACATTAAATAAATCCCATGCTATTAATGCTGGTAATAAGCAATGACTATTACCTAAGTCAACTTGATTAATAACAGTTTATGTGCTTCTCCTCCAGGAAGTTGTCCAACCTTTTTTAAACCAAGCTACGCTAACTGCCTTAATCACATCCTCTGGCAATGAATTCCAGAGCTTATGTGTTGAGTGAAAAATATTTTTTCTCTAATTTGTTTTAAATGTGCTACTTGCTAACTTCATAGAGTGCCTTTTAGTCCTATCTGAAAGAGTAAATAACCTATTCATATTTACTCATTCTAGTCCTCTCATGATTTTATAGACCTCCGTCATATCCCCCTCAGCTGTTTCTTCGCCTAGCTGAACAGCCCTAACCTCTTTAGCCTTTCCTCATATGGGAGCTATTCCTTCCTATTTATCATTTTAGTCACACTTCTTTGTAACTTTTATTGTGTAATTATATATTTTATTTGAGAAGCGGCAACCAAAATTGCACAGAGGGATGGCAAGTTTCAAACATCCGCATAGGTGTACATGTACGGGCAGATGCCAGCTCGCACCCAGAGACGTGGCCATTTTATAACAGACCATACATGTACACACAATTTTATATGGATGCGTGCATCTGCACACAAATGCCAGTTCTACCACATAAGTTGGGGGGGGGGGGGGATTTTATTAGATGCGCTTGCTGATGCAATAGCCCTTTTTCTACATTCCTTCCCAGTTCACCCAGTTAATGGATTGGATTTCCTAAATCCACCCCCACCCCCCTGTTATTTAGCCTCCCTTTTACCTTTTTAAACCTGACCTTTAAAACCCCGCTGACTCTCCTAGTGTTTTTTATTTTAATGCTTACATGCTGTTCATAGCAGAAGTAACGTTCCACAGTAGGAACCCCAGCACGCACTTGTGTGCATAAATACTTATGCACACATTTCAAAGTAACTTCCTGGGATGCCTATTTCATGCCCATGCTCCACCCAGAGCACACTCATGCCCTGCCCACTTTTAAAGTTTTTTGTGCCCGTACCAGAAGATACTCATGAACGTTTTGCAATTTTTTAAATCTGAACAGTGTGTGCCAGCCTGAGATACATATGTATCTCCTGGCTTTAGCATACATAGGACTTTTAAAATCAACCTTAAGGTGTGGTCTTACCATGGAGTGATACAGAGCATTATGACATTCTCTGTTTATTCACAAACGGCCGGATTTTTTTAACATGCGCGCACAGCCGCGCGCATGTTATAAAATCCAGGTCGGCGCGCGCAAGGGGGTGCGCCGAGCCGTGCAGCCTTCCTCTGTTCCCTCCAAGGCCACCCCGAAATCGGAGCGGCCTCGGAGGGAACTTTCCTTCTGCCCCCCCCAGCCCTACCTAAACCCCCCTTACCTTTACCTGATAAGTTGCACCTGCCTCTGGGCAGGCTTAAGTTGCGTGCACTGGCCAATGGCCGGCTCGCAATCCCGGGCACAGCAGCAAATGTCTGCTGTGCCTGGAGGCTCCGGCCCCACCCCTCCCATGCCCCACCCTTTTTTTCAAGCCCCGGGACATGCACACGTCACGGGGCTTGCGCGTGTCGCCGGGCAAAATAGGCTCGGCGCGCGCAGGAGCGGGTTTTTGCGGTTACTCGCGTAATATATGCACGTAACCCTTTTAAAATCCGCCCCTATTCCTTTCCTAATAATTGCTAACAATCTGTTTGCTTTTTTGACCGGCCCAGCTGAGGATTTCAATTTATTATACACTATGACGTCTAGATCTTTTTCCTAGCTGGTCATTCCTAATATGGAACCTAGCATCATGTAACTACTGCGTGGGTTATTTTTTCCTTATGTGCATCATTTTGCACTTGTCCACATTAATTTTCATCTGCCATTTGAATGCCCAGTCTTCTAGCCTTGGAAGTTCCTCCTACAATTTATAACAACCCATTTATGATTTAACTACTATGAATAATTTTGGGTCATCTGCAAATCTGATCACTTCACTCATCGCTCCCTTTCCAGATCATTTATAAATACATTAAAAAGCACCAGTCAAAATACAGATCCTTGAGGCACTCCAATGTTTAACTTTCTCCACTGAGAAAACTGACCTTTTAATCCTATTCTTTGTTTCCTATGTTTTAGCCAGTTTACTTTCCAGAAAAGGACATTGCCTCTTATCCATGACATTTTAATTTTCTTAGGAGTCTCTCATGGGATTAATAATGCAGAAGAAAAAGGAATTTTGTCAGTGGAAAATAAGTTCTAAAAAATGAGGTCAGGATTTGACACTCAATGTTTTTATGTTAAGAACAATTTCTTTACAGAAAGAGTAGTGGATGCATGGACCAGACTCCATGTGAAACTGGAGGTGTCAGAAACAGTAAGAGAAGGAAGTAAAGGTAAAACAAGCAATCAAGTGAGGTTTAGGTAATCTGACAGAAAATGAAATTGGGCAGGTGAGGTGAGTCTTATTTATCTATTTCTGATTTTTTTTTATATCAAAATGTTATTGTAATTTTCTCTTTCTTAAGCCTGCAAAGTTTCCTGTGTGCTAGGGAGATCATCTCCTGGAAAGTAATCTAGAACATTGTGAAAAGCTCACTTTCATGAAAATCCTGCTGGTATAAGAGTAACATATAGATCTTTTTAAATGGCTTTCCTCCCACTTCCTCACTTACCATAATTACCCAAACTTATATTCCTTGGAATGGAATCCATTTGTATTAAAAATATTTGTAGCTTCTTCTTCTTGTTTTCATGGATTAAAAACATCCATAAAATGTGAGAACAACATGCAAATGTATAAACATTATGCACCCAACTCATCCTGGTTCTATTTCTAAATCACTTTAACAAGATTTGTACTGAAGGCTGCTAGGGGTAGCAGATATATTGTGTAATTTTCTGATTGCAGCATCAGAACTTTCTAAATAATAAATAATACTAATAATAGAAATGTGTTTGGCTTTCTACTTCCTTTTATTATGTTACTAGTGGATGGGCTGTCAAAACTGATGGAGGCAAAATGGCATATATGCACGTATAATCATTCCCTCAACCTTTTCTGCCCCTTGAAATGCCCCTATCCTTCACCACAGATGGATGGTACATGTACTTCGCTGCAGTGGCCATTTTAACTAAAATATTCTCATTCTCCCCTCTTGCCAGTCCTCTACTCATTCCCCTTTCTCTTCTCTCTTTTTCGCCTGACAAACCCTGACACTCTTTTTTCTCTCTTCCTCAACTCTTTCTCCTCCTCATCCCTTTCTATCCCTCTCCCCCTCTCGCCTTGGTATTTTTCCTTCTCCATCATCTGCTTCCCTTGCCCTTAGCTCCTCTTTTCCTGTTCCCTGTGCCCTTCCTTTGCCCTCCCTGCTTCCTTTATTCTTCTCCCTCCTCACCTCCCATCCTTTTCCTGCATGTTTCTCTCTCCTCCTCTATATTTCTCTTCATTGACAAACACTAGAAGAAGCAAGAGTCTCCCAGTCAGCTCCTTTTAGCACACATTATTTGCATTTGGCAAATCCTGATTTATATATAAATATACAATTAGATTTGATTTTCATATTGTCTTTGATGTTTGTCCTAGCTTGCATGCATTCCATTGGATAAAGCTATGCTGGTTTTATGGCTTCTAGGCAAGTCATCTGCATACCAACATCCATAACTTTGTACCTTTGAGGTCTTTATCCTACACAAATATTGACATAATAGAAACAGAGAAAATTATGGCTGATAAAAACTGTAAGGCCTACCTAGTATGCCTATGCATGATACAAAACAGCCTAGTCAGTTTTAGGTTTTACCTTCACATTCTTACATCTAAGGGTATTCTGTGCTTACCTTATGCTTTTGCAAATTTTAGTACTGTGTTGTATGGGTTTACATCATTTTATTTTTTTTGTGTCATTTTCATTTCATGTCATTTTTTTGCTTGATTTCATTTTTAAAATAGTTCATTGTGGGGTTTTTTCCACCCCTTTCTTTCCATTAGTTCAACTAAAAGGTGAATTTTAAAAGCCCGGTGTGTGCCAAAACCAGAAGATATGCATACAAGTTGGGCCAGCACGAGCTGAGCGGAGTTTAAAAGATGCCCGAATTTGCGGATGTGAGCATGGTCTGGGTGGGACATGAGTATTCCTGGACTTCTCAATGAAACCAGTTTGTAAATACTTCTGCACACATGTGTGCCGGGGTCCCCTGCAGTGTAACTTTACTTCAGCTATGGATGGTTTATAAGTCATAAAATAAAAACATCTAGGCATGTCAGTATGGTGTTAAGGGCTAACAGGGGGAAGAGAGGCTATTAACCTGGAAGGGGGGGGGGGGGTTTGAAGTCCTAACTCTTGCCTGGGTGAACCGGGAATGAACTGGGAAAACTGGAAATTGTTTTTGTGCGAGTCTATTAAAATCACATTTACATGGCAGAAGCGGCATTTGCATGCATAGTCACTTGACTACTTAAAATTGCGTGCACGTGTGCATGCATTTAGCCTATTTTAGACCATGAGCGCATATATGCACGTATGTTATAAAATTATCATGCCCCTGGATGCAAGCTGGAAAATGAGCACCCGTGTACCCAGGCAGCTGTTTCAAAGTTACCATCCCTATGTGCATTATAACAAAACTAAAAAAAATCTGGATTTTTTCTTTTATTTCATGGTTTCAATGAAATAGAATATGTCAATGGCACACATCGCTACTGTTTTGGACTCCATCATCTCCACTAGGAGGTTGTTCCATTCATCTGCCACCCTTTCTATGAAGAAATATTTCCTTATATTTCCTTATATTATCTGACTACTCATGTTGAGCTGCATTTTATGACTCATTTTCTAGAACGTCCTTTCTATTTAAAAATATTTTTTATTTACCATTATGAATATCTTTGAGGTATTTGAAAATCTTTATCATAACCCCTCTTTCCTGTCTCTCTTGTAGGTACATATTTAGGTTCTTAAATCTTATTTCATAGGGTGTATGATGAAGAGTCAGCACCATTCTGATAGCCTTTCTTTGGACTACCTATAATCTGTCTATGTCTTCTTTGAGATAAAGCCATTTTGAATTAAACATAGTACTCCAGATGAAGTCTCAATAATGGCCTATACAGAGGCCTCCTCTCCTTTTTTCTACTATTATTATCTCTCCCTTTATACCCTATAACTGTTCCAGGTCTTACCACTGCTCTGATGCACTAATTTGCTTTTCTGAGGCCATCAGATATAATTACCCTAATAGCTCTCTTCTTTTTGGTACAAATCAGAAACTTACTCTCCATCAAATGTTGTTCTCTGGTATTTGAATTGCTCAAATGTATAATTCTACACTTTTTTTTTCATAAATTCTGTTTCTTCAAGGTGTCATGAACAGTGCCTTCTCAATTCTCCTTTTCACTTACATTGGTTTAGTTTGATGCACTGAAGAAAGGGATGCATTTTTCATGCTTTTCACCATAACTGTTTCATGTTATTGTTTCCTTTTGCGTTCTGTTTAACTTTGACTTCCTTATATTTTTGTAACCTGAACTAAAAGGCTACACTAGAGCTCTTTAATATTTTATTCTTTGTAACATAGTAAATATTAGGGATGTGCATTCGTTTTTTGATGAATTAGGAAATCATACGACATTTCCTAATTCATCATGTATTGGTAAAACCAATAAACGATCACTTTCCACGAATTTTCAGGAAAAATCATTTTTTAGTTTAGTGCTTGCTAACATTTTTCGGTTTAGTGCAGGAGATACAAAATTTCCCGCGGTTTTACGAAAACAAAAGCAGAAACGATCGCCTGCACAATGCACATTTCTAGTAAATATCAGCAGAAAATGACCCAAGTGGTCCATTCAGTTTGCCCAGCAAGTTTTTTTAAGGGTATCTGCCGCTCTGTGAGTGTTACCCCCCATGCCTTCTAATATTATAGTGCTCATTTGCAAGCATTCCTGAAGCAGCACAAATCCTTAAGTGAATTCCCTTTCAGTTCTTTCATATGGAATTGCACTAATTGACAAGACATGAATAACTGCACAAACGTTAATCTATTAGCAGAAGAGACAAGCCAGTGGTAAAACTAGAAAAAAGAAGTAAAGTTAGGACGCACTCAACTGTCACAGTTGGCAAATTCTAATAGTTGACCCTGGGGAAAATTATATTGGCATCTTTCATCACTGGGACTGATGTCCTGTTTCTGTCTTAGGCAACAATGAGCCTTGCCTCTCGACAGTCATTCATGCTGTCACGGGCAGTCAGAAGATTGATTTTTGCTATGGTTGCTGGTTCTAATTAAAAAGAAAAAACCTTAGCCAACCTCATCATATGCCTTTTGTCTCTTAGCTGAACTACAGTGGTCTGAAAATATGTATGTCAACTAATGGACTTTCCATCAAGTATATTTCTATCATTTTTTCCAACTAATTTATGTAGAAAAATAAAGTACAATTTTGAGATGTGTTCAATTACCATTTTGTCCTTCAAACCATATTCTACCACTTCCATAATCATGTAATTTTTTTTGTTTCCTATGTTTCTCTATGAAAGGCATTATTCTAGGATTTCAGCATGGAATTTATTCTGTCTCAGAATAACAATCATCCCTATGAAATACAGATTATTTTTCATAACATGGTTTACCTGGTTAATTATTTCCTGATCTGATAAACAAACTGTTATGCAGTGAAAATTATTTCTCCTGATATTTTTTTGTGAGATTAAAGTAGTAAAACAAATTCTTTATTTCTTCAATTAAGAAAAAAAGAAAAGCAAAAAAGAATCAAGGAATAAGATGTAAACAGCATAGTAACATAATAACCTAGTAGATGACAGCAGAATAATATATTCCTAGCTGCTAGATATACTACATGAAAAGCAGTTCAGGCCAAAACAGCAGCGGTACAGTGTGACTGCACTCTGCCTCCACAGAGCAGTGGTTACAACTCTAAACAATGACTACAGCTTTAAATGGAAATGGTCTGATTGCATCGGGGTTCCAAAAAAGCATTGAGGAAGGCCACACTCGTAACAGATTTTGGACATGTTTGGAACAGATAAAGGAGGAGGGTTGAGAAGTTGGGTAGAAGATATGAGCAAGGGGGAGTTGGTATTGGGTTGCATTTGAGAATGTATGCATACATAGATATATACATAGAAATATGCATACATTCCCAAATGTAAAGGACCTGAAGTAGAGTGATATGTTAAGATAACCATTGCAGAGTGAAGGAAATGAGAGCTTACAAAAAATCATACTGAGTTTAACTGAGTACGGTTCTAAATAACAGGTGAAGCTAGCCATTGAACTGAAAAATCACTGTACACAGTACCACAAGCAAGGCATGAAAACCTGTTTTTTTCATGACATAAAATAGCTGTAGACAGATTGCGCTGCCACTGCAGGAAGGGTTGTGCTGAGTTGTTTTACCACTGATGAAGCCTTCCTTGGCAAAACAGAGGCCTTTGTAGGGTTGAAAAAAGCGTTTGGACTTTGTATAAAGGGATAAAAAGCATTGGACTTAAATAATACATCCATTGAACATTTACAAAGCATCCTTTTTTCAGTTGTGCTTTAAATGTATCCTTTTTCAATGAAGGTGCTTCTTATATGCCTCATTGTTATTTACAAAGTATTTTTGACTTGGGTTTCATTCTCATTGTACTGGTTTCATCGAAAGGTTTTTTTATATATCCTTCACAACAAATGTAGTAGACTAATGATATAATATTTATCTTGTACTACATATATACTATTTCATGATTGTTTTTACATTTGAGAGTAAATGGGTAATGATTGATTATGATATGATGCATAATTGATACGTGAGTGTGAATTTTTCTCTCTGTCAATTGTTTTAGCATGAGTGACATTTTTTGATACTTCGATTTTGTATAATAAAGTTTGTTGTATCAAAGATGTTTTTAGACTGATTAACATAATAGTGGTGTTACTCCTTTAATTATAGGGTTTATTGGTGCATAAATATATACATATATGTATATATGTATATACATGTGCATCTACCCAAAGTGGATGAACAGTTTGACATACTGGATGGGCCAGTTGGTCTTTATCTGGTATCAATTTCTATGTTACCATGTATTCTACCATCTTAGGTATAAGAATTGGATTGAGAAAGAACACTCAATGTGATCTACTTAAATTTCAGCAAAGCTTTTGACACAATCTCACAAAGGAGGCTTGTGAATAAAATCAGAAGCTTGGGCGTTCGTGTCAAGGTTGTGGTTGGATTACAAATTGGTTGACTGATAGGAATCAGAGTGTAATGGTACATGGAACCTACTCTGAAAAGAAAACCATGTTAAGTAGAGTGCCACAGGGTTCAGTTTTGGGACTGGTTCTGTTCAATATCTTTGTGAGTGATATTGCAGAAGAGATAGAAAGTAAAATGTGTCTATTTGCGAATGATACTAAGATCTGCAATAGAGTGGGCATGCCTGAAGGAGTAGAGAGAATGAAAAGGGATTTAAGAAAGCTGGAAGAGTGGTCAAAGATTTGGCAGCTGGGATTCAATGCCAAGAAGTGCAGAGTAATGTATCTAGGGTGTGGTAATGCAAAAGAGCTGTATATGATGGGGTGAAAAATGAATGTGCATGGACCAAGAGAGGGATCTTGGGATAATAGTGTCTAAATATCTGAAGATGGTAAAACAATGTGACAAGGCTAAAGCCAGAAGAATGCTGGGCTGTATAGAACGAGGAATAACTAGTAAGAAAAAGGAATTGATAATGCCCTTGAACAGGTCCTTGGTGAGGCCTCTCATGGAGTATTGTGTTCAATTCTGGAGTCCATATCTCAAGAGGGATAAAGAAAGGATGGAAGTGGTCTAGAGAAGAGTGACCATAATGGTGTGGGGTCTGCATGAGAAGACCTATGAGGAGAGGCTGAAGGATCTGAATATGCATACCCTGGAAGTGAGGAGATGCAGGGGATATATGATATAGACCTTCAGATACCTGAAATGTTTTAGTGATGCACATTCACCTTTTTTTTCCATTGGAAAGAAATCAGTAGAACTAGGGGTCACAAAATGAGATTCTAGGAAGGACAACTCAGAGCCAAGGTCAGAAATATTTCTTCATGGAGAGGGTGGTGAATACCTGGAATGCCTTTCCAGAGGAGGTGGTGAAAACAAAAACCGTGAAAGAATCCAAAGGGGCATGGGATAAATATTGTGGATCCCTAAAGACTAGAGGATGGAAATGAAGAAAAGAATGCATGGGGTAACTTACTGGTGCAGCAGTTACTACTCTTAACCAATAAGCCTTAATAATCTTGATGCAACTCCATCATGGCTCTCTGCTTCAATGCCAGGAGGAAAAGAGGAATTGGATTTGAACAGCAACCAATGAGGGCCTCAACCTTTACGGTCTGGGGAAACAAATAAGTATGGGGATAACTTGCTGAGGTGGTAGTTACTACTGTTAACCATTAAGCCTGATACTTTGATGCTCTAACATTGCTCTCTACTTAAATGGCAAGACATAAAGGGGAATTGGATTCAAACAACAACCAACTAGGGCCTTGACTTTTATGATCTGTGTAATTGATAAGCATAGGGGTAACCCATATGGCCCAGCAGATACTACTATAAGCTTGCTGGGTAGACTAGATGGACCATTTGGTCCTTTTATGCCTTCATTTCTATGTTTCTATGTACATCACTATCATAATCTTTATTTCTTAGATGCTGTCCCAATTTCATGCCCTAGAAGAGTTACAACAATATACAATATCTTCCACTTAATTTGTAAACCACTTTTAGATGTTGCTAATTATGCAGTCTAGAAATGTATTAAATAAAATTAATTCCTACTCAGCACTCACCCTTCCCATGTCTATGTGCAAAGCTTTGTAATAATCTAAATAATTACCAGTACCAATGTGGCTGTTGTCCTAGCATTCAGGTTCCTAAATCCCCTGTGTATCTTGCCAGACAGATAAGGCTCTGCGAGTACCTGTGTTTACACTAGGACTTCTAGTTATTACTGTACTTGCAGCCTGTCAGGTAGATCCAGCTACTAGTTAATTCTGTCATCACACCTTGCCAGATATTCCCAACTTTGTGGTTGCCTACATTTTGCTAACATTTATATTATGTATTTAAAATTTCCTATTAACTGCATCCCCAACCCCAAAGACCTATGTGAAGTGGTTTATAAAATACCATGTACAATAAAATCACAAAACAAAATTCAAACACATAACATAAACTTAAACAATTCTGCATGTCACAAGCTCACTATCCACTCAATAATTCAAATATCGCACACACTGACATACACACTTCATTCCAAAACAATAGTCAGAATCCTGTTCCAAAATCTTGATATTATAAAACACATAAAGATAACCTCTGGCATCCCCAAAATTAGTTGCGCAGGTCACTTTAAACAGATGGTTTTAGGTCATGCTTCTGCTATCTCTTCACTGTTTTGCAGGTAAGGATCTTATGCCACGCTCTCTTTAAAGGTAATTTTCAACAGTCCATGTAGAGCTAAAGTCTGACTTTAGCCTGAATTCACAAAGTGGATTTATGCACATAAATCCGCTTTGAAAATTCCTGAGTTGTGCCTTAATATGCCTACACATACAGTGGGTGTAGAAATCTATACCTGCTCCCTAAAGAATGCACGCAAATGGTTACTGCATCCTAACTTTGCTCCCTGGAATGCCTACTGCAAGTGCAGGGAAATATACCCATGTAATCAAGTTACTTTTCCCTGCACAAATTCCTAGATTATTTTCAAAACAGGATTTATATAGATAAACTAGATTTTTGTGTGTAAATCCCTTTGAAAATTACCCCATTAAAATCTATGACTATCTTAGCATGTGCTACTTGCTCTGGGAGGACGTTCCACACATCTAAAACCCATTCCATGAAAAAGCATTACCTGATATTTCTCCTGGGTTTACCCCCTCCCATAAAATCATATTATGATCCCTTGTTTAGAATTTCTCTTCCACTGAAAAAGGCTTACTTCCTGTTCATCATAACTACCATTCAATTATTTAAACACATCTATCAGCTCATATAGCCAACAACATCATCCTAGGAACAGGAGTTTGGAGCTGATAGTTTTGAAACACTCAAGTGTAAGGACTGGCAGAAGTACCTACAGTCCCTGAATGTAATCCACTTCGAAATGCCAAAAAGCAGAATATAAATAAATAAATAGATGAAATAAATACATAGAAGTGACCTTTGCCCTACTAGGGGAGAAGTGATGTGCTTCCATCAGGGGTTTTCAAGTCAACCCCATGACGTTCTTAGACGAACAAGTTCTTATGCCAAAAAGGGAATGAAAGAACCAAGGGGGTTTGGATATCCTCGTAGTACCATGGCTAACTTCTAGTCTTGGACATATGTAACACCTAGTTCTAATATTACCATAAACAGGTCCCTTTCTCTTACCACAGGCATTATTATAGCATTTTGATGAATCTAGGGGTTAGCTGTATACAACTTATCCAGCTAAGCGGCAACTTGATAGGGATAATCAATAGTGTAGCTGTGCTGCTGAATATCCCATGCAAATTTGATGGATCAATCTTATCCAGCTAACTAACATAAATATGTATCTTTCAATATTGGGCCCATAGATATTAGTGAGAAATGCAGCCCAGGGAGAGGAGAGCACATGTGATGCTCAATCCCTTGCAGTTTTTCATTGTTACTGAAATTATTATTTTGGGGCTAATACCATTTTTTGTGTTCCAGAGGTACCCTTAAGCTCAGAAATCTAAGAGTGAGCATAATGTTTTGGTTATAATAGTGATTTGGAAACCAAAACTAACAATTGCCTTTGCTGGTTTAGCTTTGGCATTGGATACTGAAGAGCTGAGGGAAAACACCTGACTCTGATAGAGGGCGTGAAAGTCTGCTCTGAGCTTTTGTTTCTGCTTCTATCTGCTGACCAGAGTAAACCAACTGAGCTTTCTCCACCATGTTTGTCTTCATCTTTTTTCTCCTTTCCCTTTCCCCATAATGATTGCCCTATGATTATATATATATATATATATATATATATATATATATATATATATATATATATATAATCTTCTCAATGGATGGGAAATCTCCAAGGCTGAAAATCTCAGAACCATTTTGAAGTTAGCCAGGGTTACTCCTACAGAGGCAAATGTCTTTCCTCTTCTTAAGATTCTAGGCAGATGAACCCTGTAATATGCCCATGCCCTGACAGACCCTCCTCCACACAGGAGACTCAAGCCTCAGCACTTAATGCTATGAGCAAGGCTTGGCTCCAGTATGAACATTTTAATTTTCTTATAAATGTGAATACAGAGAAGTTCATAACTCATACTGTACATTTATAAGTAAGTACGCCCAAAGATACACCTGTATTTTATAAAATGTGCAGTGAGAGCCACACATTTTATAACATGCTATGTATCATCACCCTAGAAGTACGCATGTACAGTATGTTTCAGTACTAGTGCAATTTTTAATGCAGCGATCTGCACAGTTTAGACACCTATTTTATGAAAGTAAGTGCATATACAGTATTTTACACATTAAATAATTGGAATATGTATGTAAAATAACCCTTGGTTCACGCAAGGAGGCAGGTATTTTATAAAGTTAGCCAATGTGTATGAATCTCCCTTATGAAAATACTTGTGTGCATGCATCTAAGTACCAGTTCATCAAGACCTCCACCACTTGTTCCAGTCTCCACCCACCCAAAAACTGAGAAAAAAAAAGAGAAATCAAATTTAATATCCATGAGCTGATTAGCAAGTGTAAAAAGCATGCAAACATATTTGATAATGCAAATACATACTCCATTTATAAAATAAGTAAATGAGCGTGCACTTTGATACTCTGCTCTGGAATGCCCTCGTTCTATGTAGATACTTTTCTGCGCAGCAGCGACAGTACGTACATATGCCTACCCTTCTGAAAATCCACATACTGTGCAGAGGCTACTCATGTATGGATATGCTGATTTTATGCTCACATCCCCTGCAGAATTCTTTGAAAGATAGCCCCACAATGTTCAAGAGAATAGAAAAATTCAGCATAAAAACAGTTATTTGAATATATCAGTGGATCATGATGTTGCCATGCCACCCTGAAGGGATATTACAAAAAAACCAAATCATAAAAATGATGTTTAGCTGAGAAACCGGGTGAATAGTGATGTACTGAATGTATTAAAACACTCCTTAACACTAGAAACTCACACATACATATTTTACACTTTTTGTTGTTAAAATGTGGTAAACATGCAGGTACAGTACTTATTTGAGCACTTATTTTTCTCTCCTTAAATGATGTAAAGCACTAGATGTGCGGTTACTGGTGTGCAATACGTTCTAATCTCAGCCTAAAAGCTTTCTTAAATGTTGCACTTCATAGAAAGTATGTTAGGCTCCTGTATCATTAACTTGCTTTACTTACTCCACTCCTAAACCCTGTTTCTGCATGTCACCTCTAACTTCCCAGCAGGCTAGCATACTACTTGTTTGAGCTGGGACTAATTGATCAATGCACTTCTTGGGCTCTTCAAGCAGCAGCTAAAGGGGCAGCCACAACAAACAAAATTCTGGCAGCTACCAATGGGTGCCCCCGCCTGCAATTCAGATGCTGTTTGCAAAGAGTTTACATGTAGCACACGTAGCACTTAGAAAGCTGAATGCCTGGATTTTAAATAGGAACCTTATTAAGCTCAGAAATCCTGCAAATTAAATCAGCAAAATCAACTGCTCAGTACACTTAGGATAGTTTACTGTAATTTCATATGCAAAAGATTGTTTTTTTTTTTTACAAGGACATTGTTATAGTAAACAATATATGTACAAGAAGCAGGACTAGGCATCAGTGTAGTTGAATAAATAAGATTTTATTTCTGCTAGACACAATCCTATCAAGTTAGCCCCCTGGTCCCATGGGATCTTCATAAACAATGGTGTAGCTCCGCTCCAACTCCTGAGTGGTCCTTTCGAGTTATGTCCACCGATTTATTTACTTGAATATATATTCAGTATATATATTTATATGTAAGGCTTGTGTCATTTGGTCAGTCGATCATGTTGGTCATACTGTCATGTCTGTTTGTGGCCACCAGGTGGAAGCTGCAATATGCAAAGGCAATCTGTTCTGTCTGCAAAGCACTGTTGCAAACACACACACACACATCCGTACACATAGGCACAAACACACATGCACACCATAGGCACACACATGCATGCACACTTCCACACATATACAAATAGGCACATGCACATGGATATACATACTGTATGCACACAGGCAAAGACACCCACACTCAGGCAAAGGCACATATACATAGGCAGACACACCCACACACAGGGGCAGACACACCCTTACACAGGTATATACACACACACAAAGACTCTGAGAAGCACACATAGGCACACGTCCCACACACACCCACAGGCAAAGGCACAAACACCCATGCCCAGCACTGGCACAAGCACACACATACACACAAGCACATATACACACACACACAGGTTGTCATAGATCAGACTAGCAAGCAAAGCCAGGCACAGTTCACTAATCTTATTATATTCATTATGGGGCAGATTTTCAAAGGGGTACGCGTGTAAGATATGCACATACCCCCCGAAAACCTGCCCCAAGCTCCCCCTCCGCGCGCCAAGCCTATGTTGCATAGGCTGCTGGCGCGCGCAAAGCCCCGGGATGCGCGTAAGTCTCGGGGATTTCCTGGGGGGGCGTGTCGGGGGCATGTCGGGGGCGTGTCATAGCCAGCGCATCATCGGGGGTGTTCTGGCCCGGGGGTGGGGCCGTGGCCTCTGGACCAGCCCCCGGACCGGAACATGGAGCGCTGGCAGCCGGCCCATCGCGCGCAAGTTTCGCCTGCCTCAGGCAGGCATAACTTTTGGAATAAAGGTAGGGGGGAATTAAGTAGGGCTAGGAGGTGGATTAGGTAAGGGAAAGGGAGGGGAAGGTGGGGGGAGGCGGAAGGAAAGTACCCTCTGAGACTCTCCGATTTCAGAGCGGCCAGGCTGCGCGGCTCGGCGCAAACAGGCTGCCGATTTTCCGCAGCCTTGCGTGCGCTGACCCTGGATTTTAAAATATATGCGTGGCTACGCGCGTATATATTAAAATCCGGTGTACTTTTGTTTGCGTCAGTCGCACGAACAAAAGTACGTGCAGGCATAGTTTTTTAAAATCTGCCCTATATGTATATTTACTGTAACCTGCTCAGCTCTGTGGATCATCAGGACATATATTTTATAAATAAATAAATAAATTTGACTGTCATTCATTTGCAATTATTATTAAATGTGGATTTAATTGGATTTGCTGGTCATAACCTTTCCATGGGAGGTGTCCTTTCAGCCCACTGAGGGACAAAGAGAAGGCCTGACCTCCCTTCACTGTTGAAATGGGTGGTGTTAACTTTGTGGGTCAGGAGGCTCCATCCAGCCATGCGAGGTGTGACTCACCTTAACCCACCCCCCCTTTTAAACTTCTTGCATAGGCATGAAGGGGAGGAGGCATAGCCTCATGGTTAGAGCAGTGGGCTATGAACCAGGAGACCAGGGTTCAAGTCCTGCTGTTGCTCCTTGTGACCTTGGGCAAGTCACTTTACTCTCTATTGTTTCAAGTACAAACTTACATTATAAGCCCTCTGGGGACAGGAAAATACCTACAGTACCTGAATGTAAACTGATGTGATATGTCAGTAAATAAAAATAACCCTGATTTAGAAACAAATGGTGGCCACTGCTCAGACATTCTGCACAAAATTTAAGATTTTGAGCTTCCTATTCAAAGCCATTTAGACAGGGAGGAGCAGTAGTTTCCAGCTTGGCATCCTCCTCTTCTCTGTGAAACTGAAGCCTGCCAAACACATCATCATCTGATGGTGGGAGCCCTTAAGAGGAGGTTTACAGTGGCGTGCTATCACTCCTAAAGGGTTGTGCCCCTGAAAGTAATTTCAAAGGGAGCATTCAAACCCATCCAATTCAGCTTTGACCCCCTCTTCTTCTTCTTCTTCTCCTCAACCAGTGACTGAGGCATTTTATTCACCAGGAATGATGGTTTACAGCGAACTTGGAGTTCCCAAATCCATTTAAGATAACTCTTTAGTTCCCCTGAGCTCTGTTAAGCTGCTACCCGCTCTGGCTTCTGCACCAGCTGGAATGCCCTTCCGAAGGAAGTGGTGAAGACCAGAACTGTGAAGGACTTCAAAGGGGCGTGGGATAAACACTGTGGATCCATAAAATCAAGAGGCCGTCAATAAAGAGTGGGTGGCTCACCAGAATGACGGCTACTGCCTGGAGATAATACCCTTATTCAATAAACATACACATGGTTACTGTGACTCCAACATCTGTGACTCCAACTGTGACTCCAACATCACTCTAAGCTACAACAGCAAGAGGAAATGTGGAAAAAAGGATTCGCACTCACAAAGTGGGGAGTAGCTGGCTTGTTACGTCGGTTACTACCCCAAACCAAATAAGCCTGATACTTCACTTTCAATACATATCCAGCATAGCTCTCTGCTTCAACGGCAGGGGAGAAGAAAAACTGATACTTCACGCATAGCTCTCTGCTTCAACGGCAGGGGAGAAGAAAAACTGATACTTCACACATATCCAGCATAGCTCCCTGCTTCAACGGCAGGGGAGAAGAAAAACAACCAATAAGGGCTGAATAACACAGTCTGGGTAAAACAAATAAACATGGGTGTAGCTTGCTTATTGCGGCGGTTACTACCCCTACTACCCCTAACTAATCAAGCTTGATATTTCACTTGGTTGCAGCTCCATCACTGCTCTCTACATTAATGGTGGGGGTTGAAGGGAAATAGAACCAAAGAGCTAAGAGAAACAGATAAGTATGAGAAAAAAATGTGAAGCTTGCTGGGCAGACTGGATGGGCCGTTTGGTCTTCTTCTGCCGTCATTTCTATGTTTCTATGTTTCTATAAGTGGAATTATCAGCAGGACTGGTGGGGCTATTGCTTCTTCCCCCTCTCTCCTCTGGGTGGGGGGTTCTCTATTTCCTCGTGATCGATTTTCAGTAGGATCCTCAGGTGATCATGCTGAATTTAGTCTTTCAATGGAGAAGCCAGCCATTATAACATAGGAAAACTTTATGGACTGCAGTTTCCAGATCTGAACAGTCTGTCTTCACTAAATTTGACTTGTTGGCTTCCACTATTCAGACTCTTTCTTTCCTCAAGCCTGTCTGAGCACTCACAGAAATTAGTGGAACCATCATGGAAACTGATGGACCTGGATATTGAGTGCTCTAAATGTCAGGATTTTAAAGCAGCTAATATTAAAGTCTCTCAAACTCTCCATCACAAGTTGGAGAATATGGGCAATTTTCTAAGACGATGCAACCTTAGATTTCTCAGTTTTTCTTCTTGTTCAATGATTTCTACTTTGAAGATGCTGGGGAACTTCTATCTGGACTTCCTCAAGGTCTTCAAGGAGATTATTCCTGAAATTGTTAAAGCATATTATCTGCCTGTTAAAATTAATTCTCCAGGGGCGGATCAAGAGATCCCTTCTTTCCCTGGGTTAGATATTTCAGCTCTATGAGAACAGTATAGTTCCAGAATTTGGAAAGTAGTACTCTCAACGTTTGCTAAAGAGACAGATAAACAGTAGACAATGAAATTGTTCTTTTGAACTAATAAATCCTTTAGGGGTCAGAATAGTTCCCTTTTTCCTGGGGTGGTGAGAGACATGCAGGCTAGGAGGAACGTTTTTATTTTGAAGACATTTAAGATTTTAGCCTTGGGATCAACATTCATGTTGCATTTTCCTTGCAAATGCTTAGCTTAATATCAAAGTATAATCATTAACCTTCTGCCACCTCCATATACAATTTTTTTTTTTTTTTTAATATTTTCTCAATAAGGTCCCACAATTTCAATGGCGTCCATCGTGTTGTTAATGCTAATCTATGAGCAGAGAAAATTGAAACCTTAAATGAAATTGAAATTTGAAGTTTATACTTGTATTCTAGCAGATACCTTCTGACTTCCTAGGTGTTGGCTTCTTTAAATGATGATTTCAGTCATTGAATTGTGGGAATTTATTGAGAAAATATTTCAAAAATTGTTTTTTAAAAATTGTATATGGAGGTGGCAGGAGGTTAATGATTATAACCAATAACAAATTGGTGTGGGGACACCTACACTTTATATGAAACCTTCTGCTCTTTCCATAAAATATTTTTTCAGATAGTTAAATAAGATTTTTGGGAAATTTCTAGATCCATATTGAGTGTAGGTATTTAATTTAAGACATAAGTAATATTGATATTTATTCAAAATTGATACACATAAAAATGTTTTTACAGAGACAGAGCAATATTTTGCTCTAGATTTGACTATAACTTTGATATTAGCCAGTTAATATATCCAGCTAACTCTTGTCCTGCCACTGACCTGTCCTAATGTTAGAAACTTACGCCTGGATTTATCAAAATGCACTAAATATTGCATGTGATAGGAAAAGGGGTATGTTTTATGGTAATAGGCAGTTTATTGCAATTTGTGCTAATACCTATCCAAAGTGCAATAACTTTTTTGCAGTTTGTGATAAGTGATAGAATTGTTGTATTTCCTATATACAACCACTGGGGGGACCATTTTTAGTAGTTTTAAGTTCCTGGAGAGCCAGCCTAGCTATCAGGGCCCTCTTACCACCACCGGGGGGAGAGAGAGAGAGACTGGGTAACATCAAGCTAGGGTGAGAGAACATTGCACAAATCTCATCTTTGGGTGAGTTTCCTCACTCCGAAGGTCATCAAATCTTCACAAGAGACCACTGTTCTGTTTGTACATCTCACTTTGAATGTCAAAGTGGCCCCCAACCCCTACACTAATACATAAACCTCACCTGGAGTTACTAGGTGGGCCTCCCATTGATATGTAAATACATATCTAGTGTAAGGGCATTACAGTTAGGTGCTCTCTCTCTCTCTCTC
The DNA here is from genome assembly GCF_901001135.1 of Rhinatrema bivittatum. Lineage (NCBI taxonomy): Eukaryota > Metazoa > Chordata > Amphibia > Gymnophiona > Rhinatrematidae > Rhinatrema > Rhinatrema bivittatum. The sequence goes on along the minus strand of NW_021821163.1, from coordinate 59,174 downwards.
TCTCTTTCTCTCTCTCTCTCTTTCTCTCTCTCTCTCTCCAGTGGTGGCAAGAAGGCCCTGATAGCTAGGCTGGCTCTCCAGGAGCTTAAAAGAGCATTTGCAAAAACATCACAATGCACAATAAAGCCCTATCACACAGCTTTATGCAAATGAAAAAGGTGCAGTTAAAATTAACATTAAAGCCGTGCAATACAGCTTCACAAAACTGTGAGCTTGGCCAAAAATTTCTCCCCTTTTTCTCATTTGCATTGCACCATGCATTATGGTACTTTCACATGCATTAATGGCATTTTCACATGCGTTAAGGCTGTTTTTGCATGCCATATAGCACTTTGATAAATGACCCCCTTAACTGGCTAACTTTAAGTTAGCCAGGTATATTCAGTGGTGCAACTGCGCTACTGAATATGCCTTGCTATTTATCCTAAGTTAGTTTATTATAATTGAACTGTAACAACTTTATTGGAACTTAACGGATATGGAAACAAAAGGCACAAATGCCATACATGCCCAGATAAACCCCTTGTTTCCACCAAAGCTGCAATGCAGAAGGTCCCTCTTTCTCTTGCCTTCCCTGATCCTGACGCGTCCCGCTTGCTGAAAGAGTGGGAGGATAAGTCATGCCGCCAGTGAGGAGCAATGAAGGAGATAGGGGTTTTCTTTACCTCAATGTCAGTTCTGGCCTGGCCCACCCATTCTCCTCAGCGATCATTGGTTGCCATGGACAACCCAGCCCTGTTCCCCAACCCTGAGTACACTAGGCCAGGTTAAAGGCTGGACCACCCTCCTGACCCAGGCAGCTCCCCTGATCATACAGCAGACAGCCATATTATGCCTTTGGTCACATGGCAGGGGTGGGAGCTTCAAGGGCTTCTCTCATTCTATATCTAAACTTTTTTTTTTTTTTTTTTAAATAAGGTTCATCGTACATATAGAACACAGTGCTTAACAAAAGAGTTGCTTTCAAATAAACATTTGAGAGCAGAAATCTCCACTTTAAAACATATCTGTTCAAAGAGCTATTTCCATATCTTATTTTTTTTTCCTCCTGTGCTATTCAGCTCATGCTTCTGTTATATTTAAGTCAGCACACTAATAGGGTCTGTCCTAGTAATTGTGTTATCTGCTGGTTAACTTACATTGTGCTGTAAGTGTCTGTGACATGGTTGGGCTGCACATCAGTACATACATATCTCTAGCACTTTGGACTCTTCACTGTAAAAATGGATTTAGGCAGAAACTAATATGCACTTTCTGACATCAAATTTTATGCCATCCCAGGACAAACACCAGTACACTAAATATAATATACCTTTCTGAAGAAGAGCTTTGCATTTCTAGCTTCTTTATAAATCAATTGTGTGCAGCTAAGGCCAACAAAGGTCAACATTTTATTTTACATATTTAGAATCACAACTCTTTCTTTGCATATCTGATGTTAGTGTCTAGTGGTGTTTGTTGGTTTCCATGCATATATTTTCTCTCTTTTCATTTTAGTAATCCTTATGATGCAGTATAAAGTGCTGTGTATGTCCAGCAGCATTTTATAAATGATAAATAGTAATAGTAGTTGTAGCGGCATATGTAATTCAAACACAGGTTAATTCTTATCTTGCTGAACTCTGCTGTGAATATCCGACAAGCGGAATTCAAACAAAGAGCCTGTAAAATGCACACACACACACACACACACACACACACACACACATATAGTGATATTTATAAGCACACTAGCTTAAGGAAACTTTTTTATGTTGCTTGGAGATTCTGGCTCAAAACACAGTATATAATTAAATACCTATGATGGATTTCACTGAGTGGTTAATGCATGTAAAATTTCCTCTGACAATTCAAATTTAAACTCACTTTAGTTCTTATAAATCTTGCAGGAGTATAATTGACTTAACATTTTCTTCAGTGCAGCTAATACATTACTTTCATTTCAACTGTATCTGGATTTTCATACAAATGAGAATTGGGTGTTCAGAAAGAAATATGGTTTATTTGATAGCCAACACTTAAACATCTGGGAAAGGCCCAAAAGTACACTATATTTTTTTTTTCTTCTCCACGCCGCACATTTATGCCGGTCTTTGGTGATTTGGCCCATGATTCATTGCAGTCAGTAGAGCTAAGGAGAGCAAAATTAATTTCACTGATGCAAATATCTTGAAAGGAGGCAAAAGTAAGAAATATCTTTGTAGAAATGAACTATTTTCTCTTGAGATTATGCACCAATTTTGAACCCAGCTTGAAATTAAGAAAAGTGAATTTTCCACTTACTAGATATACCAGCAGTATGTAATCATTTCTCTAATAGGAAAAGCCCCACACTCTCCTGTTACAGTTTTGCATCCTAAGCACATTGCTCAGTTACACCTGTGCACATCCCTCAGAGGAAAACAAGCCATAGGTCACATTTCAGCACAGATTAAAATTAAAGTGACAAGGTGCAATATAGCAAGGCACTCTAAATTTATGAAAAAGCTTAGATAATCCATGAAACAACTTTAAGATATAAGCAATGTTCTCCTCCTCCAACTCACTTCACAAATTCATGGGGCCTCTACTTAAAGAATAATCATCATTAAAGTACCTGGAATAAAATTTACATTTACTTTCCATTAGTTATTCAACTATTGCTAACAAATCAGCCACCCTCCAAATACAAACCAAAAGTACCAAGAGAGGAAATTACTTAAAGTAGATTTGTGAATGTATGTTAATATCATTTGGATAATTAAACTCCTCATTATAATACAGGGGTGTGAATAATTTTACTATGCCAGCATTATCAGGACACAGTTGTTAAAATGGCCACAGTATAACCTCAACGATTACCACGTGCATCTTAAGACTGGAGTGGATTATTGACTCAGCCTTATAAGGATTAAATATGTATATCCCATAGGAGAGGAAAGATGGAAGAATATTATAAAGACATTCAAATACCTCAAACTTATAAAAATGTATCAGAAGTAAATATTTTCACAGATAAGGAAGTTCTAGAACAAGAAGTCATATTTTGAGGTTACAAGAGGTGATATTAGAAAATATTGCTTTAAGGAAAGGATGATAGATGCATGGAATGACCTCCCATAAAATATGATGGGGATAAAAACAGTAACAGAATTAAAAAATAAAAACATGGGATGAATAGAATGGTTTTCCAGGTCGGTTTCTAGCTTTAGGCCTTTTGCAGTCCCATGACGGTACAGATCTGGATCAACCAAGGTTTAGAACAACTTTACTTATGAACAGCTGCAACAAGGGTTACAGCCCAGTCTTCAGCCTCAGGCTAGTTTTCAGCTCCATGTCTTGCTGGCAGCCCTAGAGTGAGTTGAAGAGCTGGCCTAGTTGTTCTTCAGTAGGACTTCACTTTTCATCAGCAGTTATAGAGAAAGCGCTAGCCAGTCTCCAGCCCCAAGCTAGGTCCAGTTCCAAGCCTTTCTTGCAGCTCCAGGACAGGGTAAAGAGCAAGCCCAGCTCCAGATATGAATTAAAGGGGGATTGCTCCTTTGGGACCTCCTTTGGTGATGACATGGAACATGAGAAGATGAGACAACTGGGGTTACTGACTGCACAGCCCAATGGTAAGAGAATGAGGTTGATCAGGAAAGCAGAAGATCAAGTTGGAGGAATATTTTGCTATTAAGATTTCTTTACCATAATTTATTAAGTGTTGAATTTATGCTGTGTATAATGTGTATTTTTATAGTATTTATTGTACTATAAGGCATAAGACTGGTCGCTGACTCTGCTCTCTGTTTCTTCGAGCTGTTTTTTCTAGCTATGCCGTAAAAAAGGAAAGGGAAAGTATACATTTTCCCCCGGACTCTCACCTCCTTCCTGGACAGCAGCTTTTGCCATCTTATGTGTCCTGTCTGGCAGTTTGCTCCACCTTAAGTCCCCCAGAACTTCTGCTCCCGTCGGCTCCAAGACTTGCCTTCCCACAGGAACCCCGAGATATGATGTACTGTTGGTGCCTGCGGGAGGGGGGAGTGAGTGGAGGTTTCGTATCTGAGCAGCCATTGCCTTCTTTGTAGTTTGATGACACAGGGGGAGTTAGCCTCACAGTTTGCTTGGCCTCTTCTTCTCCCATTGGAATCAAGAGTAATCAGCAAAATTTGCAGTTTAAATGCCCTCTGGTGCTCCAGATTCTGAGAGCCATGGATCTCCTGGTGAGTCTTTCTCTTTTCCCCCTAAGTCGGCAGTTTAATACCTTGGATGCAATTTGGGACCTGATGGCAAGCTTTGCCTGCTCTTTGAGGTACTGTAACAGAAAAATTGATCTTCGTTTGAGTAAAGTTGACACCATGGGGAAAAGCTCTTATTTACAGATTGATGAATTAAAATCCAAGATTTATGCTACAGAGGTTATTATTGAGAAAATCCAGTCCTTTAATTTGATGGAGGTGAAGGATTGGAATAATTTATCTCAAAGACTGGAGTGTCTTGAAAAACATATTAGACATTTGAATTTATGGTTTTTGAATTTCCCTAAGGTGGTAAGGGAGAATTCCACTTCACCCCTAGAGTCATCAAATTGCTATAAATATAGCATAAATAAAAAGAATGGGCATGATTAGGAAAATTGGAGAGTTACCACAACACACACAGGAGTGAGAGAGAGAGAGAGAGAGAGAGAGAGAGAGAGAGAGCACCTCTGTATATAGGCAATATGACATGCTATATATGTACCACTGTAAAAGGGGACACTTTCAACTTGGGGACGGTTTGTGTGGGGGGGGGGGGCAGTTTTACATACACAGTCAGAGGAATTAACTGCAAATTTGATATAACTGATGAATTTCTATCATTGAATCGATGAAAAGTACCAACAAGAGGAGTTGGTTTCTACAATGCAGTCTCTATCTAGCTTCAAACAAGCTATTTTCTAATATATTTTATTTTCTTTATCTCCTATATTTTTCTGCCCCTTCTAACATGTTTCTTTATGAGATGATTTGGTATTGGATGTAGTCATATGTGACTTTGTATTTCCTTTTTTTATTTAATTTGTGAAATCAATGTTAGGTTCCATATTAGGAGCAACCACCCAAGAAAGAGATCTAGGTGTCATAGTGGATAACACATTGAAATCATCAGTTCAGTGTGCTGCGGCAGTCAAAAAAGCAAACAGAATGATGGGAATTATTAGAAAGGTGTTGCGACCGTCGCTGCTCGACGTCCTCACTCCGCCCTCTTTACCTCTGTGGCGACTCTCTCCGGACTCCATTGCGGATTGCACATACATTAAAAATTAATGCACATCCCTACTTCTGTGTATGTGTGGTGTGCATGTGAGACAAGGAGGGTGCTTTTGTATGTGTGTGTGATGTGTATGTGAGTCAGGAAGGATCCTTCTGTGTGTGTGTGGTGTGCATGTGAGACAGAGAAGGTGCTTCTGTGTGTGTGTGTGGTGCATATGTGAGACAAGGAGGGTGCTTCAGTGTGTGTGTGGTGTATATGTAAGACAGGGAGGGTGCTTCTGTGTGTGTGTGGTGTGTATGTGAGACATGGAGGGTGCTTCTGTGTGTGTGGTGCGTATGTGAGTCAAGGAGGGTGCTTCAGTGTGTGTGGTATATATGTAAGACAGGTAGGGTGCTTCTGTGTGTGTGTGTGGTGTATATGTGAGACATGGAGGGTGCTTCTGTGTGTGTGGTATGCATGTGAGACAGGGAAGGTGCTTCTGTGTGTGTTGTGTGTATGCGAGACAAGGAGGGTGCTTCAGTGTGTGTGTGGTGTGTATGTAAGACAGGGAGGGTACTTCTATGTGTGTGTGGTGTGCATGTGAGACAGGGAGGGTGCTTCTATGTGTGTTTGTGTGATGTGTATGTGAGTCAGGAAGGATGCTTCTTTGTGTGTGTGGTGTGTATGTGAGACAAGGAGGGTGCTTCAATGTGTGTGTGATGTATATGTAATACAGGGTGCTTCTGTGTGTATGTGTTATATATTTGATACAGGGAGGTTGCTTCTGTGTGTGAGTGTGTGTGTGGTGTATGTGAGACAGGGAGGGTGCTTGTGTGCGTCAAAGTGTGTGTGTGTGAAAGAAAGATAGGGCATGTTTTTGGCTGGCTGTGGCTGTGAGAGAGAGAGAGGGCATGTATGTGATTGAAAGCCTGTGTATAAGTAAGAGAGAAAGAGCATTATGTGATTGAAAGAGACTGGTCAGAGAAGTGATGTGTGTACTTGTGAGAAACACTGATCAGGGAGATGACTGGTAGGTGTGTGCATGTGTGTGAGAGAGAGAGAGAAACTGGTCGGAGAGGTGATTGGTTTGTGAGAGACAGAAACTTGTCCTGAGGGTGTGACTGGGTGTGTGTGTGTGTGAGAGAGAGAGAGAGAGAGAGAGAGAGAAAGAAAGAAGAGACTGGTTGTAATCTCTAAGGAAGAGGACTGTGAGGACAGCTTCAGCAACTACTGCTGCTTCTGGTGTGACCTCCAATGGAAAGTAATAGGAGAACTGCTGCAGAGGATAAGTAAAGGTGGTTTTTAAGTTCATTTTTCTTGATTGGCTGCCATTTTAATTATTGGGTATTTTGTGATGTGTCTGCTGTTTTGAAATATTTTATTGGTGTTTGAAGAATTTTTAATAATTTTTAAGAGTTTTTAATTGTTAGATGTTCTGTTCATCAGCTGTTTTGAAGCATTTACTTATATAGTTTTACAATTATTTTTGTGTGGGAATCTATAACAGCTTGGCTTTATCTGTTTTCCTAATTGAAGGTGTATTGGTGTTTAGGGCCTGGTTTAATATTTGTAGTGTTGCCTTTTTATAGGTAGGGTTGTTCCATTTGAGTGCATGCCATAATGCAGGTGTAATTTTGTGCGACTGCGGATTAGTTTGTGTGCATTATTGCAGATCCTGGTACTATGTTACATACTATATTTCTGTTTCCATTTCTCCAGGTTTGTACTGCATGCAGAGTGGCTGTTTTGGGTTTCTATTCCAATTTCTGTCTCCATATTTGTAATTTGTGGTTTTTCTGTACTTGGTGAAGGTCGATCTTATGTGTTTGACTGAGGTGAGGTATTTAACAAGCATGTAGGCTAGTAAAATACCTCATTTTATTTGTTGTGTTTTCTCAATTGGACATGCATTGGTGGTAAACTGCTGTCTTTTTATAAGTAGGGCTATTGTGCCTGGTAGTATAAGGAGTTTGTTTTGCTGTTATTGAGATGTCACCAGAATATCCTTTTGTATGGTGAGTTGTACGGGGAATGTTCTAGTTCTGCTTTATACCCATTACTTAGGATCAAGGGTAGGGGTGGGGTTAGCCTTGTGATTGTCATGTGTTCAGTGGGTCATGCATGTGGGAACTATCAGGTGTGTCCCAACAGAAAAAAGGTTGAGAACCACTGGTCTAGGGTTAAAACCTGGTTGGATCTTAGAATTTTCCCCCCTTACATGGCAGCCAGTATAGCCTTTGTGGGAAATCTGAACATTCAAACATCATTACTTGTGATATTGCTTCATTAGTAGTCCAGCAAATTTACAGAACTAGTCCTATTTTCTCTCACATATTCTCTGTTTGGCAGAAAATGTGTTTATTTAGGAGTTAACTATCATAGGATCTCACCTATGTCACATATATGGGGAAATCCAGACATAGCAATTGGTTTGTTTTTCCTTTCTTTGCAATGTTGGAAAGAACAGGGGATAAAGTTTATACGACAGATTTGGTCAAGACATAATAATACATTTGAAGACTTGATTAAGAAATATGTCATTCCAGCAGATACTCATGCTTATTACTTGCATGACTTTCTGACTGATAATCGGAATAAGGGTTGGTCGCCAGAAGCCCAAACATAATTAAACATGTACTCCTAGATCACAAAAAGTGTACTAAATCTATTGCTTTACTGTACAGCAGGATTATTCAGAGCTTCGGTAATTTAAATAATATACATTCCTTAATTACACAATGGGGTAGATTTTCAGACGCACGAGCGGGCATACATGTGTGCATGCTACCCAGAGCGCACACATGTACATCCGATTTTATAACATGTGTGTGCAGGCGCACATGTTATAAAACTGGGGGTCAGCACTGAGCTGCACTGCCGTCCCCCATTCCCTCCCCCTCCACCCCACCTTCCCTTCCCTTCCCCTCCCTCCTCTGCCCTTTCCCCCCTACCTTTTTCTTCGGTTTTCTTTTGTTTTAAAATGTACTTCAGCCCTGGGGCCGAAGTAAGTTGCACGTGCCGGCCGACTGCTGGCGCGCGATCCCCGGCACAGTGACAAATGGCTGCTGTGCCGGGAGCCTCTGACCCCCGCCCCCGGACTGCCCCGCCACTGCCCTCCCCTTTTTGCGAGCCCCGGGACTTAGATGCGTCCCGGGGCTTTACGCTCATTGTTGGACCTTTTGAAAATAAGCCTGGTGGTTGTAACCTTTGAAAATCTGCCCCAGTGGAAGGAGTTGCTTTCAATCCAGGTGCAAGCATATGCATGTATTTCTAATGCCACTGTCATGCCTAAGGTTACATCCCCCATTTTGCTTTAGCTCACTGTACTTGTGTCTATGCAGATACATAACAAGCTCATTGTCACACTCAAGATAGGTGAGTATCTCTTGACAATTGGTTTTATGGGGCTTATAAATTCAGGTGTAACTTGCAGATAGGTGCCCTATTGAAAATGAAGCCCAGAAAGTGCAAAGGAGGGGGAGTGTTAAGTCAGAAGGCAATGGAAAAGAAAGGGAGGAGATAGAGAGGAGCCCCCCACCCTGTCGCAGCATTTATTTTGTAGGTCACCAGCCTAACTAAGGGCTTCATTTACTAAAGCTTTCCTCCCATCCTATGTCTATGGGAGAAAAGCTTAGGGTCTGATTTTAAAAAGCATTTGCACGCATAAAACTGGGTTGTACTTGAGTAAATGCACTTTACTTAAGCAAGCGGGCTTTGGAAAATTGCTACAATATGGGCTGGATTTTAAAAGCTCTACATGCGTAAATCCAGTGGATTTACGTGCGTAGAGTGCCTTACGCACACCGGGCCTATTTTATAAAGGCCCAGCAATGGCGTAAAGCCCCGGGACGCGTCTAAGTCCCGGGGCTTTACTAAAGGGGCGGACCATGGGCGGGGCGGGTCTGGGGCAGGACGGGGCCAGAGGCCTCCAACACAGTGGCCATTTGCACTGATTCCCGATTTTATAACTTACGCGCACAAGTTCTAAAATTGGGCATACATGTGTGCGCTCCGGGTAGTGCATGCACATGTACGCCCATGCACAGGTCTTAAAATCTACCCCTATATGTTATTGAATTACCCATACGATTTACTTGCCAAACTGCACTTTTATCGAGTAAATGACTTTTGAAAATTCTTACGATAGAATGTTACATTTACATATGTAACGCAATTGGAAATTAGCTCCTTAGTAGATTTGGCCCAAAAAAGCAACTGCTACCCTGGAATGTTAGGTGTCACTCTGGAAAGAAGATAACTTCATGAAATGTAGTTGATCTTTTCTTATAATTGCTACAGTATATGAGACATTTAACCCTGCAGGATCTATGAGAAGAATAAAGTTACACTTTAATGATATCTTGGTCTCATATTGTTTTTCCTCTTATATTTTAATTAATGCCTTCTTAATATTTAACTGTGAAACTATTGGTTATCAAAATATTCCTAGAAGATACAGAATCATTTCTAATTAGTATATATTCCTGCAATATAAGCAGTGCCACTTAACCAGGAAACCTTTGATTAACTTCATAAATGTCTTTGAATTTACTCATACCTCATGGGATCCATTCTCAGTGTGACGTAGCTCAGAGACACATGCGAAACTCCTATAACCTCTCAATAAAATAAGGAAGAACCAAAGGTTTTATATAATGCAATAAACTGCAGCTAACCCTAAACAACCATCATTGTCAGTAATTCAAACTTAGGAGCAGAAATTTTCACTGAATTGATTTTTCAGTGAATATTTTAATGGAAGATTTAATGCAACCTTTAACTTTCTTTCACAAAGACTGCTGTTTACTGTGCCCAATGAGCCCCTTGGAGATGGCAGTCATCACTAGGAGGCCCACAGGTAGCAATTTGCTTTAAGCCAGGAAATCCCAAGTCTCTGAATGATGAGGTTCATGTTTCCTGGGATGTGAAAGTGCACAGTATAATACATGACAAACTGGTAATTATGAGGTGAAAGGTACTGAGCAAGTCGGAATGTAGAGTAGTCCTAGCATGTGATCAGTTGAGTAAAGTGACCACTCCAATTTCCTTTGTAAACACTTCTTCCTACAGTTTTCTGAAACTAATTATATATATATATATATATATATATATATAAAATCTGACTGATTTTCAAAATACACAGAATCAGCAAGTAGGGATTTGAATGTGTACTCACTGGAAGAAAGAAAAGGAAAGGATAATATGAATCAAAATTTCAAATATTTGACAGGCTTAAATAAACTGCAAGGTAAAATTTTCCATCTTAAAGGAATTTTTAATATGACAGAAAAAAGAAGGTAGAGGGGAAAACTGAGAAAATACTTCAAATCTGTAAGGATGGTAGATGTCTGGAATAACCTATCAGTGGTGGTGGAAGAAAGTGGTATAATTCAAGCCCACTTGGGTCAGATATAGTAGACAGTGGTAGAAACACGGTTTGGAAAGTCGCAGTAATGTAAACAACCCACTTTTCTCTCCGCCAATAGGAGAGGCAAAGTGAGAAGAAGAAAACAAGTGAAAAGGAAAAGAAAGCATGACTTAGCGATACTGTATGCCATAGGATAGTTAGCTTAAATCATCAGGTTGCAACTCCACAAAAATGAACAAGGTTCAGGAATGTGGCCAGGTTCGATGCAAAAGCACCCCAAGGACCTGCAAAACTGGATGTTTGGGCAATAGTCTCACTAGTTTTCAGACAACAGTATCACTTGTCTTGGTAACTGCTCAGATAGCAAAACATGGTGGCAAACCATGGGGGTGGGGTGGGGAGACCAAAACTCTGGATGTTGGATTAGATAGCATGGGAACTTGTAAATTTATCTGCCTATGATTGTAGAGGACCACAGAGGAAGACAACAAAAAAATGACTTGAATAAGCACTATCATTCTGTGAACAATCAAGCTTCTCTTGCTGGCAGTGGGGATAACCGTTTTGGTCAAATTATTATTTGTGAAAGGCCGTATAGAAATCTTTTAAAATAAAAAAATAAAAAAATAAAATAAATATATCCTTAGCAGTGTACACTGGAATAACTGGGCAGGACTGGATGGGCCATTTAGTCTTTCTCTGCTGTCATCTACTATGCTTCCATGAATAAGGTGTATCGTGATGTTTGAGCCTCATAGAACTGACATTACACATGTAGGGAACCTGTGGTTTCCCTTATTAAAAGGAATGTACTAATAAGCATGGGGAGGTTCAAAGAGAGTGAAAAGAAGTTGGGGATTTACTCCCTCATGTGGGAGCAACTAATGGTGTGCTCTAGCTGTTTATCATCCTGAAGCACCAACAATCCTTGTGGATTTTGGTTGAATTTGTTTAGACTGGTTGCAGATTTTCAGCCTTTCATTGGGACAAGAGCTCTTGTCTAATGCCCTTTATTTTCTCCTAATTATTAAAGGGAGCAGAGTTTGGTTTTCCCTTGAGGGTCTGCCTGCCATTTTGACCTAGTTTGGTGTTATTTTGCCCTGGTAATCCTATTTTGCAGACTTTCCTTGTGAGAGAATTGGCACCCCTTCATAGTGGATTGGGAAATCCCTGAGTAAGGTTAGATCAAGTGTTATTGAAGATTCTGGCAGACCTCTATCAATCCTTCAGAGGCTGGTTCTCTCTGGTGACCCAATGCAGAGGAGTTTCACCTTTAAGTATCTTGTTTAAGAGAATGCCACCTCAGTTTGAGTCAAGGAAGTTTTTTCTACCCTTCCCGTCTCCCTTTTGTTTTTCCCCTTTTTTGAGTAATGAGCTCATTTTGTTCCTACCTGCTTTTTGAAATAACAGACAGAGATTATTCGGGCCGATACAGTAAAATGTGCGGGAGAGCCAGCGCTCTGAGGCGAGCGCCTACTCTCCCAACGCGCGCCTAGGCCACTGGTAATAAGGAGGCGCTAGGGTCACTAGCGCGTCTGTAGCGCCTCCTTATTGGCAGAAGCGGCGGCTGTCAGTGGGTTTGACAGCCGACTCTTAATTTTACTGGCGTTGGTTGTCCAACCCGCTGACAGCCACAGGTTCGAAAAACGGACGCCTGCAAAATTGAGCGTCTGTCTTCCAACCCTCGAGCTGCGGGCTGATTTTTTTTTGTTTGTTTTTAATTTTTAATTTTATTTTTGGGGCCTCCGACTTAATATCACTATGATATTAAGTCGGAGGGTGTACAGAAAAGCAGTTTTTTCTGCTTTTCTGTACACTTTCCCGGTGCCAGCAGAAATTAATGTCAGCCTTTGGGCAGGCGTTAATTTCTGAAAGTAAAATGTGCGGCTTGGCTGCACATTTTACTTTCTGGATCGCGCGGACTAACTAATATGCTCATCAACATGTATTTGCATGTTGCGGGCCCTATTAGTTTCGGGGGGGGGGGGGGGTTGGCTGCACATTTTCCACACGCTATTACCCCTTACTGTATAAGGGGTAAAAATAGCACGTCAAAAAACGAACAGCCAAACGGGGGCTAACGGTGCACTTGGTCGAGCACACCGTACTGCGTCGGCCCAATTGTTAGTAAAGCTTACAAGGATGGAAAGTGGCTTGTACTGGGACTACATCATTAGGGCCTTGGAACTATTGTTCCCTCTTCCCCCACTCCCCAGCACAGGGAACCATGGAACTCAGTGTAATTGCTATCTGTGGAGAACTAAGAGAATGGTGTGCAGAACAGGTCCAGATCTTTTCCTATGTGTCCCTGGGTACAAGTTAAAGAATCTGTACGGCCCAGGCGTTACATGCAAATCAGGAAATTAGAATGTTTCTTAAGCCAGTGAGCAAAAAAGACATTGACAGGGCATTGGCCTTGTGTCATTCCTGCTCTGTCAGTTTGCTGTTTAAAAATCCAGTCATGGAAATTGAGCGTCAAATGTCAGAAAACAAATACGTTTCACTCTGAAGTTGCTGAGATAGCAAACTGGTGAATCTGATTGCCCAGTTTACATTTTCTGTGATATATATCCTTTCTGCGCCATATGCTCCAGCTGTAGCAGTAGATTTAGTCCATATCTCTTTTGGTTTACATTTTCAGAAAAGGAGGGGGAGGGGGCCAGAGGAGCCATGCTTCCTTCTTTTTAACAAAAGAATATGCACTGGCATCTGGCATGTCTCTGCAGGGACCACCAACACTCAACACACATGATTGTGAGCCAGGTCATCCCTTCCCAGCTGATGTCATGGGCACCAGGGAGGCCAATCCCACCAAGGTGGAGAATAAAACAAGGAATAGCCGAAAGTCCTTCAAAAATCCTTTATTAATTGCCCGTCTCTAGGCCTGAGTTTCGCACATCAAAGGGCTGCTTCAGGGGCTGAATAGAATCTAAATTGACATGTTCATAGGTGTGCTCGATCCATTGGAATTCATCACAGACTTGCATAGATACCATCAATGGGCTTACAGGTTTGCCCTGTCCATTGGACCTCGCAGATATTGTGTATTCGTCCAACAATCGGAAAATTCTCGATTGTAGTTAAAGCAGCTTCAAAATTTGAAATACATCTGATGTCTGATGTTTTTCCACCAAGGTAACATCAGACCCCCAGCAAGGGGATCCAGTGTAACTGGACACTTAAAAAGCCGATCAAGAAGTTAAGCTTGGTGTATTGTAGGCTAGGGGCCAATCACCGATGGTAGCATGCACCAATGACCAAGCAGCTGTCCCTTTTTTCTTTAGGTGTCTGAAGCAGCTGCAAAAGAAGAGAAAGGGGAGAGACAAGTGCTCAGCTTGCAAGCAAGGAGCATTGGTTTCCACTCATCTGCCCCCTTGCCTTCCTGCGAGTCTATTCCTTCCCTCTGAATTCAGCCTGGCTGGTTGTCTTAAGTTACAGCTGTTGCCTGCCTCAGCCAGCTCTCTGGTAACTGTTTCACATGTGGGGCTGCCATTGGGCCCCAGAACATCACATCCCATCTCAGACTTTAGTTGCCATGATTGCTACACTGGGTGGGCTGGCCCACAGGACAAAACCAACAAAATTAGTATGGAAGGGGGAGGGGAAACTGCTGTCTGGGAGTCACGAGAAATGCTGCAGGGGAGAGAGAGAAAGAGAGGGAGAAAGGCAAGCGGAAGGGTGGACAAAGAAGGAAAAGGGAATGCTGAGATGATTATCAGAGGATTGGGGAGCAGAGGTTGAGAAGGAGAGAAGGGTTCAGTGAGATGGTGGACAGAGAGAATGGAGAGGGACAGATAGGGGAAGGGGTGAGGAGGAGAAGGGTCAGGGGGATGTGAGCAGAGAAGATGAATTAGGGGGATGGTAGGCAGTGGGGGAGAGGGCAGCTCATGGAAAGGGTGAGGGGGTTCAGGGGAAGGGCAGTGGACAGAGGAGAGGTCAGGGGAATAGTGGGCAAGAGAGGTAGAAGGAGTACAGTCAGGGGGTGATAGACAAAGGGTGGAAGGTCTTCTGGGGTATTAGAAGGAAACATATTTGGCCCTAGTCTAGGCCTAGGATCAGCAGCAGCTGGAGAAGGCATGTGGCTGCAATGTTGGGGAGTGGTGATGGGGATTTTTTTTCCAGTATTGCACTGCAGAGTCTGGATTCTTAGGGGTTCATGTTCAGTTGTTTTCTGTATTTTTATTTCTAATTTGCAGTCACTTATCCGGTGTTTGGTGAGGGTCTGTGTCCTGTATGTGTGACCAACGTAAAGGATTCTGCTAGAATAAAGTTTCTGTGTAGGGATCTAAAGCAGTCTGGCTTTTTTTTTCCCCCCAATGCGAGGTGAATCCCTTTTGGCACTTCCAACATGGTTGGTGCATATTACTCTGTTTTGTTTTGGTTTTTTTTTTCCAGGATCCTTCAGGGAAAGAGAGCTGCTAAATTGATGTTAGAGCATGAAATGTAACAGCTGGTACTTCTTTCCCCCCTCCTCACCCTGGTCCTCAAGTTTGGTGAAGTATTCACTTAGGATCCCTGGAAACGTTGGCCACCTTAGCAGCCAGCTAGGTATGCTCTGTCTGGCTCAACTTGTCCCCAAGGTACCCTGCATACTGCTCTCCTCCTCTTCTCTCTATGCACATGCACAACATGTTCTTCAGCTCTGCCTCACTTTAAGTAAGCGCACAATAAACCTTTGCTTAGTCTCAGCAAATCAGAGATCATCACGTTGTTTCATTTTCCCTCTTCATCCACACCTCTGCTATCATTTAAGGATCACTGTATTCTTATATCCAAAACTGTCCAGAACCCTGGAGTTTTAATTGACCCCTCCCTCTCCGTGTGTGGCCACATCAAATCTGTGTCAAAAACCTTATTGTTCAAACTTCATTTTTTGAAAAACCTGAAGCCTCTCCTTGATTTACCAGATTTTTGTACTGTTTTACAATCGTTCATTTTTTCAAGCCTTGACTATTGCAATTCCATCCTGATTGGTCTTTCCCCCTATTCCATGAGACCACTCCAAATGCTGCAGAACTCCGCTGCTCTTCTACTAACAAACATAGCAATCTGGGCCATATTACGCCTGTCCTTCAATCACCCCACTGGCTACCTGTAACGCTTCATGTCCAATATAAGATGGCAGTCACCATACATAATCTCCTGCACAATCAGGCCGATGCAATACTGTGTGCTGTGGCCAGCGCATGGCTTAACACGCGATTGGACGGGTGTCCAATAGAGCACGTAGCTAATAGCGCTCATCACATGTAAATTATTCCATGTAGATGAAGCTATCAGCTAATCCCCACAATCCACAAAATTTCCCATGCAGCCAATATGCCTATTGCCTGGGGCTGGCGTAAAGGGTAGGCCACACTCAAGGGCTCATTGGAAAAAGAAAAATTCCTGCTTTCTGTGATTTCTCCACTTAGTACTATGTGGGAGGAACCACAGAAAGCAGATTAAAGTAAAAAAAAAAAAGTCTTGAAAAAAAAAATCTAAGTGCCCAATATAGACTCACAAAATAGATGGTCCAGGCTGTATATCTTGTGCATGTACCTTGTGCCGGTAGCGGGAGAAAACGGACACTCATATCATCAAGCATCCATTTCCCCAGCCCGCACAGCAGCCAACTCTTCTGTGCCCCCGATGGCAAGGAGGTACTAGGAATGCACAGTTATCCTTAGCACCTCCTTTTTAGCACGACCCCTCATTTAAATAATGCGTCGTGTGCCCAGGAGAGATGGCTGGGCACGCATTAGGCGAGTGGGTGCTCAATCATGAGCTCCTGTTTTATGCGAGTCAGTATTGCTTTGGCCTGCAAGTCTGCTCTCCATGGATTGCTTTTACCTTAAAGATATACACACTTCCTTGGTCACTCAGATCCTCCAATCAGGAACTGCTGAACGTACCTTCACATAAAATGGCCCATCTTGATGACACAAGGGAAAAAGGCTTCTCTACTGTAGACCCCGTAATCTGAAACTCGCTCCCAGATTCCTTACAATCTATTGAGGAACCAAAGTTATTCAAAATGGCATTGAAGACCTACCTCTTTAAAAAGACATTTGACAGCACTGAGCCATGATGCTTTCCTCAACTATGTTTTATATTTTTAATTCATACTTTGTCTCTGGTATTTTCCTATTGTTTTGAATTTTGCATGACTTTTTTTTATTACTTACTGAAATTTTTATGAATGTATAACTTCTACCCTGCCCTGAATTATGGAATAGCATGTAAGAAATATTTTTAAATAAATAAAATAAATAGCCAGATGAATGAAAATGGTGTGTGGACTTCTGCTCAGGGCCCCATTACTGTTGACAGGACAACCACCGTGGGATTAACTGTAGGCTCCTGGAAAATCATCTTGGGGTTTCTGTCTGAAGGGGTATGGGTAGCAGGTAAAACAAATATGAGGGGAAGAGTTGTTTGGGGGTTTTAGGGAATACTATGATGAAAGTGGGATATGAGAGGGTAGGGAGCTGAGCAGGGTGATGCAGTTTAGACTGAAGAGAAGACTGAGGAGATATGCTGAGACAGGAAGATGAAGTCATCAATTGCCCAATTCCTATTCTGAATAATAATAGTAAAGTTATCTTTTCAAAAATTTGCATTGTATAATTTTTCTCAAAATAATTACACCTCATAGATACAAAAAGAAATAAATGTATAAATATGGTACTTTTTTTCAGGTGAACACTGCAACTTGAATTTAATAGTTCAAGAAGATAAAAATACATTATCATTAAATAATTCAACAGCACTGTAGAATGTAGAACCCATTTTTAAATTCCAAAATTCTTTTAACATTTTCCACTTTCAGTTTTTATAAACAGTTTTGTACCTTTTATTCAAATATTATTTTCTACTTCGTGTGGGCAATTTAATATACTTCTTTGTGGAGTCTATCAGTGCATGTCTGCTTTGCTTTTTAAAATCTTTTATGTGCAAAGGTGGAAAACACAAGTGACCCATTTGCCACTTTTGTTCTCTTTTCACAAAAATAAAGACATTTGAATTGAATAAATGAGCAGTGTCTCTTCTAAGTGCATGCAAACACCTTATAAAAATCCTCACACCCTTTGAGGTAGATTTTAAAAACATATGCGCGCGTGTACTTTTGTGCGCGCCACTGGCGCGAACAAAAGTACACCAGATTTTATAAGATACGCGCGTAGCCACGCGTATCTTATAAAATCCGGGGTCGGCGCGCGCAAGGCTGCACAAAATCAGCAGCCTGCGCGCGCTGAGCCACGCAGCCTGCCTCCATTCCCTCCAAGGCCGCTCTGAAATCGGAGCGGCCTCGGAGAGAACTTTCCTTCCGCGTCCCCCCATTTTCCCCTCCCTTCCCCTATCTACCCCCACCTCCCAGCCCTACCTAAATCCCCCCCCTTACCTTTGTTGGGCAAGTTACGCCTGCTTGAAACAGGCGTAACTTGCGCACGCCGCCCCGGCATCCCCCGGCACAGGCCGCAGTGCCGGGGGACTCGGGACCGCCCTCCCGGCCCGCCCCCGAACCGTCACCACGCCCCTGGACCCGCCCCAGACCGCCCCCTGCTCCGGACATGCCCCTGGACATGCCCCCCCCTGCCCCTTTTACGAAGCCCCGGGACTTACGCGCGTCCCGGGGCTTTGCGCGCGCCGGCGGCCTATGCAAAATAGGTGCGCCGGCGCACGAGTGCCCTGCGCGCGTAAATCCCCTTTATCTATTTAAATTGGATTGACATGGCACACTTAATTTGTCCTGTTGGACTTCAGAAATTCTAATATTTTAATTTTATTTTTATTCAACTTTTAAATTGGGGGCAGATAGCCCTGGAAAATCAATATTGCCGGTACTAGTCACAGGAATGAGTGGACATCAATCTGTGTGTGTGTGGGGGGGGGGGGGGGGGGGGAATGGGGTGCCCAAGCAGGAGCTGAATATAATTTTACCATCTGAAATCCCACAGATAAATATAGGGGTATTGTGATCAGCCATAAAGTCTCTCGAGAAAGCAATTGTGGATCTTACTCAAAATATTGGTAAAAACACAGCAGAGTTTTCTTGTTTGGAAAATTTAGTAGCCCTGAATAAAACAAGTATTACAAAAACTGAGAAACATTTAGAACAAGTGGAGGCATTTCAGAAATTCTAATATGATTCATAATACTGCGTGCAACTCTGTGAATGAAGCATGAAACCACATGAACCTTACCTTTGGAAATATAGGCAATAACATAGTAAAGCATTATCCCTATTTAATAATGCAGAAGGTCAAATTTTAAAGAGTTTAACATTTTAGAAATAGAATGGCTAGTATTTGCAAATACATCAGATCAGCTGGATCCCTGAATGATCACTAGTGACATGCTGAAGAAGGAGACTACACTTAAAAGGATCAATAGCGTAAGAAGTAAAACTAAGGTCACAAGCATAATGCTTACATATTTATTCCTTATGGCTATACAGTCATGCTACTGTTGACGTGCTGTTTTACCATCACTTCCCTGACTCTTCAAAATTGTGTACATTCCTTTCTCCAAACAACAAAACAATTATGAGGCAAATTGGCTTTTGACTTGAGTTCTAACACTACCATGGTACTGTGTCAGCTTATAGCTGGTGATATTGATTTTACTCCACTTCAGCCTTACCCTTGATGTGATCCAACAGTTAAGCCAGCATCAATGAGCACTCAGTGGCTATGTTTTGCAGCTATGGAGCTCAGATGCCAGCATTCGCATTATAGTTCTTTTAGTTATGGTACTGTAATCCAGATCCATGTTAAGATTCCTGGAAATTTTCTAATTAGTGCCACACAAAACTCACTATACTGCCTTCAGTAAGAGAGGAGTATTGGTCCACTGACTTACTCTTCCTCAATATATCGTTTCACTTGACCTTCCGTTGATCAAAAAAAAAAAAAAAAGAATGTGGCAAACAGTTATCTGGGAATAAAACAACCAATGTATTTTTTGTAAGAAAATAAACATAGCGCCTGATGTACTGATAGTCCCCATTTTCAGGTGAATTTTCAAAAACATTGCACTCAAAACAGTAGCATACTATTGTAGCAATTTTCAAAAGCCATTTATGCATGTAAACTCCACTTATGCAGGTAAGTCCTAAGGACAATTCAATGGAATATATTATAGCAATTTTCAAAAATCCACTTACACATGTAAAGTGCATTTATATGTATAAAACACAATTTTAAAGGCCCTATTTTCAAAGGCATTTACATGCTCAAAACTGGGTTTTAGATGTGTAAAAGTACTTTACCCATATAAGTGGACTTTTGAAAATTGCTATGATATATTTAGCCATAGGATTTACCTGCATAAGTGCATTTTTTGCCTATAAATGAGCTTTTGAAAATGGCTATGATAGCATTTACATGTGTAACTCCTTTGAAAATTCACCTGCGGGATGGTAATGTTCAAATGGGCAGAAGGGCACACATATGCACATGTGTGTCAGTATGTACCAAGAGATGCGGCAATTTTATAACATATACATATGTTATAAAATATCCTAGACACGCATATGTGTGCTCCTAATTTTGCAAGTGGGCGCATACAGCCACATAAAGTTGGGTATTTGCAGCAGAAGTAGGGGAATTTTGTAACAGCTGCAGTTCCATGCCATGATTAGTTTCACCAGTTTATCCATCAGATCACTACGTTTAGAGCCAGGTCTTCCAAACACCCTTGGTTCTATGGCCTGCACACCCCCCAGTTATCCCAGACCCTTAAACTCCTCAAAGATGCCTGTATTTTTTTTTTAACACACCTCCTCCATAGCAGAAGGAAATTTACACAGCACTGGACCTGGGCATGCACCCAGGCATGTAGGTACTTGTGCGCACATCTCTTGCCCATGCATCTCCCACCCCACACCCACACCCACACCATGGGTGGGCACCCAAATGTGCTAGAGGTGTGCCCAACTCCCAGTTTTGATGCGCATATCTCTTTTAAAAGTTACCACTGAGTATTTATTGGGAAAATGCTTAGAACATAGGCTCCAGAGTAAGTTAGTAGATGTTGGCTGATAAGAACCAATTAGCCCATATAGTCCATTTCGTTGTTTTCCTCTACACTACTCTATTTAAGGATATATCCCATGTGTCATCCATTCCTGCTTATCTGACTAGTGCCTACAGGATATCACTCTCTATCCTCTAGCAACAATGATCACCAGCAGTGGCTCTTAACATGTAGGAGTTCCTTTCTAAGAACATGTATAATCACGCATGTTTCTTCTTTCTAGCTACAGCACATGGCAGTGAGCAATTACCTGAGACTGGGGCCATGGAGTGTGGTAATTCAGTGCACAGATTGCTGGGACCTGTTTTGCGCACTGTGCAGCACTCACTGGGGTTGATTTTAAAACCCGCGTGCTCGCGGTTCCCGACGCACGCACTTGGATGCTCTGATTTTATGACATGCGCGCGTCGCTGGGTGCATGTTATAAAATACAATATCCACATGCACATGCACGCCTAATTTTATAATCAGCATGCGTATGTGCGGGCAAATTGCGACTCGCACGTGCAGAGGGGTGAATTTTGTAAATTACGAGTGGTGACGCGATCGGGCCTTTGCCCAGTTCCCTCCCAGTGCACTCCAATTAAGGAGCGGTCAGGGAGAAAACTTTCCTATACCCCTACCTACCCTTAATCCCTTTCCTCCTCTCCTCCCTGACCCCTAAACTAACCCTGTCTACCCTATTTTCTTTTCAGTACTTACTTCCTCTACGGAGAAGAAGTAGGTACCATGCGCCAGCAGCCGGCCGGCGCACGCTTCCCCCGGACAGGGTCTAATGGCCGCTGTCCCAGTCAGTGCCCACCCCACACCTCCCTCACATGCTAGTACATAATAGACATGCAGGTAGACATATTAATAGCATTACAACTAAGGTTGTAAATCAGGGGCAAGGCAGATAGGCAGAATGGTAACAGCATGAAGCCGCAGGTGGTGAATCTGGAGCATGGTAAGTAGGCATGTGGAAGTAAGACCACTAAGTTGGTAGATCTGGGGCATGGCAGGTTGGCAGATCAGTAGTTGCAAGACCCCAAGATGGTATATAAGGAGCATGCCAGGTAGGCAGAATTTTATTTATTTATTTTATTTTATCACATCCCTGAGATCTCCACTACTCTAGCCAGCAGCTAGAGAGACCCTCCCAGAGAATAGCTAGACTAGATTCCACACGAGACTGCTCCTTTTCCATCTTTGACCTTATACTCTGGAATTCACTTCTATTATTTCTCTGGCTCACTCATGACTCTGAACAGTTCAGGAAACAGCTAAAAACACTCTTAATCCTTGAAGCATTCCAGTTTTCCTTTTTGAACCACATTAAGAAAATATTGTACTGTTTTTATTTTATTTTAATTGATGTTTTTATGGTTACGTATGTTTTTTCTACTTCACCCTGAACTTTTCTAGATGATAAGAAATGTTAATTAATAAATGAGTAAATAAATAAATAGGATGATACTCCTGGGGCATGACAAGTAGGTAGAGCAGCAGCAAGTTCTTCAAGGCTCTTTCAGTCATCTTTCCACTCACTTGGACATGCTGGCAGTTTGATTTTGAAAAACACCAGCTTTTTTCATCAACTTTGGCACCAGCCTTGAGTGATGATGGCTCATAATGTCCCCTGTCATTGAGATGACACGTTCACTTGACACTCGTTGGTGTGCGGGAAAGATAGTGCTTAGCCAACTTGGCTAGTTCTGATTAGACAGTGGATTTGTGTTCCCAATATGTCAGTAAATCTGTGTTCTTGTCCTCGATGGGCTCTGCAAGATAATGTGTTGAAAAAATGTGTTCTGTGGTCTCCTTTGCTAGAGTGGAGTGAGGGTCTCTCCAATTGCTTTAGCTATGATCTGTGTCAGGAGAGATGGTTCTTTGTGGGCAATGTGGCTTTAGCGTATTGAGATAGAGGCAGAAGTGGTAGCCGATATGGTGATACTCTGTTTGTACTTCTTTCCAAGGTAGCCATTCTTTCCTGTGGTACATCTCCACTGTGCCTCAGCCTCTGGTGTTCCCGTTCACATACCCTAGTTACCAGCATCTCCTTCATGAATGTGAGATGCGGGGACTGGAGGGTGAGACTCCCTTTTCTTGGAGTGGTTTGAGTCTCTTGTACACCTGCTTTTTCAAAAGGTCCAGAAACTGTAACACCTCTGCTTCCATTCCATCTTACTCAAAGAAGCACTCAAACTTTTCTACAGAATATTTATTACAGGATGATCCCACCCAGGGGTGCCTCTTGTGGATCTCATATCCTCCATGGCATTCTTGAAGGGCTTCAGAATTTGTACCAGTTGCCTAATCATGATTTCTCAAATGGCAATGCACATCTATTTCTATTTCCAGAGACAAATCATGAAGGGTATCTGCTGCTCCATTAACCTCTACAACATAATATGTGAAATTCCAGTGGGTGCAATATCTTGAATTAGATGTTTGTGAGGTATTCCAAATTCTTCCAGGTTCTCATAAGGTATCCCCTGGCTTCATGCTTATATGGAAATGGCCTGATATTTATTTCTGTGCCTATCTATCAGGTTCTTCAGGAATGGATTCCATCATTGTAGGGCCCAAGCCCCAGGTCACCCTCACTACCAGGTACAGCAACTATACAAGCAACTGATACTCTGAAAGCCCCCATATTCTATTGACTTTACCATATCTGCACCACAGTCTGTCACAAAGAAACCTGTCTGAAGACTCCTGCCTCTCCAGTCCAGCTGCTTCCCCTCCAGGATGTTTCTTATCTCTGACAGAATATTGCATGAGGAATGGGGTCTATCATCACTTGGCTGTACAGCAAAATCCATCTGCACCCTGATTCCCTGTCCCTGCTACAGCTGCTTACAACTCCTGCCTTAGCCATGTCCCATAAGTGAACTATCCGGGGCGATAAGAGTGCATAGCACACATGCTGGTCCAGACATCACTGGTGAAAGGTAAATTACTCCCCTCTGCCTTAGCCAGGTTTCCCTCCATGCCTTCATACTAACTGTAGTCCTGGAGGGCACTTTGTCATTGGGAGCTTATATATGTAGCAGATGTTTAATGTATACATTCTCCACTATCAGCAAGGGTTGTACAAAAAGGGCAATCATTTCTCTAATGCTCCTCATTACTATTTTAGATGCTGCCTGCTTTTGCCCCAGGACAGTGCTATGGAACACTACCTTATTCCTCTATGATGAGTTGACACTTTGAACACATGGCTGGGGACTGCTGGCCTGCCTCCTGATTGCTGGAAGAGGCCATAGTATCAACTTGAGGAAGAGTCTTCCCCTTTTCAACCTTTTTTCTTTGACTTTTACTTGGCGTAGCAGAAGTGTTCCCCAGGCTAGTATTTTGCCTTCTAACCCCAATGCCATTGCTATCTCATGCTGCTGTATATCAGCATTTATCAAAGGTTCCACTTGCTTTACTTGACAGATATCCTTCCTGTAGTGAATACACTAAGCAAAATGAGGGTTCTCCCTCATTTTAAAGTGCTTCCAGATTAGGAATTTCTTCCTCAGTCCCTTCTCTACATACTTAGAGGTTGATGTTTTTGAGGTAGAGGGTGGTCTCTGAGAACAAAATACCAGGGACTTCACTCATGCTTTCTCTCTGTACTGCTTGGTCTTCCTGGGGGTTGAACATCATCAGTATTATCTCCTCTCCCATCACCTCACTGAAGGCTAAGATGCTACTGACTAAACTTCCCAAATACTCTTCATTTACTAGCTCTTCAATATCTTCTGATTTAGAGAATCCCAGACAAGATTCTTCTTCTGAATCAGTTAGTGCAAATACTGCCTTCAGTGCTGCAGAAGCAGGAACTAAAGAGGATTGTACTGCTGATTTTTGCATTATACTTCTGCTACTCCTTCCCTACCAATTCCAATCTTGGATGACTCTTCCATCTTTTCCTTCTGCTCTAAAACAAGAGGGAGAGGAACATCAGTGGTGGTACATGCTCTACAAATTTCAATTTCTTCTGCACTGTGCTGCCATCCTATACAGCCATTCTGAACCATAAAAGTCTCTCTTTAATTTTGGTATGGAGGAGTATCCTAGATAAGAGCAGCAGGCTACATACCAGGATTCAAATCCCACTGCTGCTCCTTGTGATCTTACTGAGTCATTTTACTCTCACTTTCCTCATGTATAAACTTACAGACTAATTTTAAAATGAACGTATCCATGTGTGAGGAAAGATACACTTGAATTTTAAATTGCATGTGCACTTGTGCACAAATGTTTTAAAATACACAAACTGCACATAAGGATGCTCCTAATTTTAAGAGGATAGTCAAGCACAGCTAGCACTCATATCTTCCATTGGATTTTGTTGACTTTTACGTATGTATGCTCATGTGAAAGACAACCCAAGTCTTCCAATTAGTCCACCAATTTGCCTAGTTATTATTAAGGTCTTCCAGACCACTAAGGTTCTTCATCATGCATGACCCCAGTTGACCCAGATTTCTCACCCTGTCCTATAAGCATTAAAACTTGAGATCTGCAGATTTGCTTCTCATCTGGAGCAGCAGTAAAGTTTCAGCAGATAACAAGCCAACACACCAAGGACTCCGGTGTTATGCATGTAAGTTTTGACCTCAGCCCAGAGTGCCCATGCTCCACCACTTTTCCACCCTCTTATTTATAATGTTTGCGGTATTTAACATGTACTTCATGTCTTTTTAAAATCTATATTGTTTACTCATGGCCACATATGCATGTATGTGAGCATTTTTGAGATAGCAATGATTTTAAAATCTACCTCTCAGATTGTAAACCCTCTGTGGATAGGGAAATACCTACCATACCTGAATGTAATCCATTATGAAGTACTGAAAAGCAGAATATAAATAAAATAATAATAATAAAGTGTAGGACTGCCTTTCTTAGTTTATTGTTGTCCCTGCCAAAGCTGCCTTCCCTGCTAACATCCCCTCCTCTCTCTTTTCATGACATGATAGAATTTGTTGAAGTGCACTACCTACTAGGTTTTTGGATATTACAAATGAATGTATTGATATTATAACTGTATTCCCACTTACAATACAACTCACTGTATAAAGAATTGTAACACACACAGACACATTCAGGGGTAGATTTTAAAAGACGCGCTTGAGGCCTACAGGTGAACACGCTACCTGGTGCGTGCACATGTATGTCCGATTTTATAACATGCATGCGCAGCCGCGTGCATTTTATAAAATCCGGGGTCGGCACGCACAAGGGGGTGCACAATTGTGCACCTTGCATGCACTGAGCCATGCTGCCTTCCGAAATCAGAGCGGCCTGGAAGGGAACTTCCCTTCCCCCTAACCTAACCCTCCCACCCCTTCCCCTAACCTTTCCCCCCCTAGCCCTACTTTAACCCCCCCCCTCCCGAATCATGTCTTACCTTTTGTTCCTGCCTCTGGGCAGGTGCAGGTTGCGCTCGCTGGCAGCCTGCCTGCCTGCACAAGATCCTCTGATACAGTGGCAATGGCTGCTATGTTGGAGGACTCTGACCCCCCACCACCGCTCAGCCCCAGACCGCGCTGCCCCTGGTCTGCCCTTTTTGTAAAGCCCCGGGACTTACACGCATCCCGGGGCTTTCGGGCCGGCACGCGTAACCCTTTTAAAATCTGACCCATATAGTGTATTTGTGCTCTGCTGTGCCGTGCTGTGTACAGTAGTATTGACTGACTGACTCTACACAAAAAAAAACCTGTTAAACGACAAAAAAGGCTTGCAACCTGGTAAGACTCTTCTCTTCATTTTCTAGACATGCAGTGCTCACCTCACTGGTGTGCAGACAAGCAAAGATTTAAAAATCACTAGCACTGCCACAACTTCAATCTCCACACTATCTCCCTACCTCAGTGAAGATCAAAATCAAAATCAGCAGCAATGTACTGCCTTACATTTTGGCATAGTGACTGTTATGAGACTGCAGCAGAGAAAAGAATTGAATCAGCAGTATCAAATCCCAAAGTTTTCAGGCTTTTTTATAACTCTGTGAGAGTTTCTAGTAGAATGTCCTTCTCTGCAAAGAGCTAGAGAGGAAATACAGAGCGTCAAGGAAAATCTCAAACTTTACAGTGAGAGGACATTAGCATTACTTGAACTAGATACTGCTATAGTCTATTTTAAAAGGTGCTGCACTGTGATTTCTCCTTTGAATAGTCTCCTTGTCAACTTGTCCTGGCTCTGACAAGGATTTGACAAGTTAGTAAGGTCACACAGGCAAGTGCTGGTTTCTATAGTTACCAGTTGCTTTTCTCAGCAGTACACAGCCATAGACTTCAATGATCATATAATGGAACATGAATTAATGGGACAAAGATTATTTGTTTCTTTCATGGGACCCCCTCCATTCATTTCAAGTGGCTATAAATGAATCAAATATGGGCACATTTGTTATGCTTCACATTTGTTTCAAATGAATGCACTTCCCTTCTGAATTCTATAACATCCATTTGTAAACAAATAAAATATTAGTTCAACACTGTGGTCAATGCTCCACAGATACATATGCATAATTATGCCATCTAATAGCTTTTGGGTTTTCCATCTGCTTCACAACAATTCTCAGAACATGTTGGGGGGATTCTGACAAGGATTTGTTTGGATGCTCCATGAATAAGCACAGGAATTTATGCCAAATAATAACTTTTTGGTTTGGCATCCATGCCAAATTTTCTGGTCATGTCAGGAGTCATGAAAGGGATATTTTTGTTTGGAATCCACATATTTCATAAATATGTACAACTATACCACCTGATAACTTCTTGGGGTCCATATTCAGTAGTACGCTTAGGGGTAGATTTTAAAAGCCCTGCGTGTGTAAATCCTAGGGATGTGAATCGTTTTAGGACGATTAAAATTATCGTCTGATAATTTTAATATCGTCTTAAACCGTTATGGAACACAATACAATAGAGATTCTAACGATTTATCGTTATAAATCATTAGAATCGTAAGCCGGCACACTAAAACCCCCTAAAACCCACCCCCGACCCTTTAAATTAAATCCCCCACCCTCCCGAACCCCCCCCCAAATGAGTTAAATAACCTGTGGGTCCAGCGGCGGTCCGGAACGGCAGCGGTCCGGAACGGGCTCCTGCTCCTGAATCTTGTTGTCTTCAGCCGGCGCCATTTTCCAAAATGGCGCCGAAAAATGGCGGCGGCCATAGACGAACACGATTGGACGGCAGGAGGTCCTTCCGGACCCCCGCTGGACTTTTGGCAAGTCTCGTGGGAGTCAGGAGGCCCCCCACAAGCTGGCCAAAAGTTCCTGGAGGTCCAGCGGGGGTCAGGGAGCGATTTCCCGCCGCGAATCGTTTTCGTACGGAAAATGGCGCCGGCAGGAGATCGACTGCAGGAGGTTGTTCAGCGAGGCGCCGGAACCCTCGCTGAACGACCTCCTGCAGTCGATCTCCTGCCGGCGCTATTTTCCGTACGAAAACGATTCGCGGCGGGAAATCGCTCCCTGACCCCCGCTGGACCTCCAGGAACTTTTGGCCAGCTTGTGGGGGGCCTCCTGACCCCCACGAGACTTGCCAAAAGTCCAGCGGGGGTCCGGAAGGACCTCCTGCCGTCCAATCGTGTTCGTCTATGGCCGCCGCCATTTTTCGGCGCCATTTTGGAAAATGGCGCCGGCTGAAGACAACAAGATTCAGGAGCAGGAGCCCGTTCCGGACCGCTGCCGTTCCGGACCGCCGCTGGACCCGCAGGTTATTTAACTCATTTGGGGGGGGTTCGGGAGGGTGGGGGATTTAATTTAAAGGGTCGGGGGTGGGTTTTAGGGGGTTTTAATGTGCCGGTTTTGCGATTTTTAGATTTTTAGATTTTTCACGATTTTTCACGATTTTTCACAATATTTTACCCCCCCCAAACGGCAACAATACGATTCCCTCCCCCTCCCAGCCGAAATCGATCGTTAAGACGATCAAGGACACGATTCACATCCCTAGTAAATCCTGCCAGATTTGCATGCGCAGGGCACTTGTGCGCTGGCGCACCTATTTTGCATAGGCCGCCGGCGTGCGCAAAGCCCCAGGATGCGCGTAAGTCCCGGGGCTATGCTTGGGGGATGTGTCGGGGGGGCGTGTCGGGGGCGGCGCAGCATTTGGGGGCTTGTCCTGGGGGCATGGCAGCGGTCCGGGGGCGGGGCCGGAGGCATGATGGTGGTCCGGGGGCGGGGCCGAGTGCTCCGGCACAGGCCTGCCAGAGGCAGGCGTAACTCAACGAAATAAGGTAGGGGAGGGGGATTTAGTTAGGGTTGGAGGGTGGTTTAGATAGGGTAAGGGAGGGAAAGGTGGGGGGGACAAAAAAAAAGTTCCCTCCGAGGCAGGCTGTGCAGCTTGGCACGAACAGGCTGCCGATTTTGCGCCGCCTTGCGCGCACTGACCCCGGATTTTAAAAGATACGCACGGCTAAGTGCGTATCTTTTAAAATGCAGCGTACTTTTTTAAAATCTGCCCCTTAATGAATAGGTTATCCGGCTAAAGTTAGGCAGATAACTTGTTCCATATATTCAGCGGGATAAATATCCCGCTGAATATACTAGCCTAAAATGCATACAGCAGATAACTAAAAAAACTAACTGGCTCTTTGATTTAAGCTGGTGTGTGTGTGTGTGTGTGTGTGTGTGGGGGGGGGGGGGGTTATTTAGTTATCTGGCCTTCTTTAAAAGATAGCCGGCTAAGTAGCACTGTCATAAGAAAGAAAAGAAAAACTCCAGTGGGCCAACCTGCCCTCCGAGAAAACTTAATACAAATGCCCTGTTGGACTGTGCTGTGTTAACCTCCAAACTTGTTTAAAATGTAGAGAAGTGCCAGCATTGCAGGCCAGGCTCCCTGTTTTAATCTTTACACAACAAAAAGATAGGCTTGCCCTTATATCCTCCCACCCACCCACAAAGAAGCTATGAGGTTCTGGCCTCCCCTTTTTCTTCGGCCCTCCCCATCCCAGCAATATCTTATTTTTTAACAGCCAAGAGCCAGGGACACTCTACCCCATTCCGAGTGCCTCCAGCACTGCTCTGACAAAGGCAATGCGGGAAGTGTAAGTTTGAATGCAAGGTAGGGGTGTAACCTTCACAGAGTTTCAGTTACTTCGACCCTTAACAGAAAACATAGAGTGGCAGTTACTACCATAAGCAATTTTGCTGTGCAGATGGATGGACCATTTGGCCTTTATCTGCCATCATTGCTATGTTTTTAATGTTAGTTTGGTAATGACTTTCATGGGCACAACAGTTAATCCATTAATAAAGGTTAGGTTACTCCCTTATCGTTTGAATTATTTATTTGATTTATATTCTGCTTTTCAGGCACTTCAAAGTGGATTACATTCAGATGCTGCACATATTTCCTTATTCCCAGAGGGCTTACAATCCAACCCCTAGATTCATCAAAATGCTATAATTTTGCATTTATAATGGCTGTCCTAAGAAAAAGGGATGTGTCTATAAAGCTGAGAAAGAGAGAGAGAGAGACTCTTTAAAAGTCCTCCTAGTATATCACTCTAGGAGGGCCAGCTAATAACTCAAGGTGAAGTTTGGTGGTGGTTTAGGGTTTTGGGGCCAGTTTTATATGCAGAGTGAGACCTACGAACAGCTCAGTACACCTTAGTGAAGAATTGAGAGTCCATCAAGCTAGGGCAAGAGAACATTGTAGAACATTGTAGACATTTCATCTTTGTGAGATTTTCCTCACTCCAAATGGCATCAGATCACTGAGGTGTACTGTGCAATTTGTACATCTCACTCTGCATGTAAAAACTATCCCCCAAACCCTAAACCACCACCAAAACCTCACCTCGAGCTATGAGCTGGCCCTGCTATAGTGATATAAATAGTGAATATTATGACAGCTTCCAGAAGTGCTCTCTCTTTCTCTCTCTCTCTCTCTCTCTCTCTCTCTGTCTCTCCCTCTCCATCTCTCTCTCTCTCTCTCCCCTAAAATGCAATTCACAAATTGATTTCAAACAGCTTAATGCCAGGAAAAGGTGTAGTTATTTCTGGTGTGCATTATGCCATTGCACAGGGTAAAAATGCCCTTCATTTGAAAAATATGCCATTACTATTGCATGTGTTATTGCCATAACACATTTTGATGAATTACCCTGCAAGTTTGTACATGAGGCAATGTGACTTGCCCAAGATCACAAGAAGTAGCAACTGACTTTGAACCCTGGCTTCTTTGGTTTGGAGCCCACTGCTCTAACCATTAGGTTGCTCATCCTTATTCCCTGATGGATTCTTCTGATGAAAAATGTTCCTTCTGAACTCTTAATTGGGATAACAGTCATTTTATATATAGAAGAAGGTATACTTTGAAAGCTTCCTGAGAAGATCATAGAGATTGTCTCAGTGGACAACTCCCCCTTAAGGCTCTAAATATTAAAATCAAGATCTTGAATTATGTTTGGGATGTGTCTAGTAAACAGTGGAGTTTCTTAAATAGGAGGTAGCTCTTTACTTATATTGTAAGCTCTCTGGAGACAGGGAAATACTGTACCTACAGTATCTGAATGTAACCCACTTTGGAGTGGCTGACCAGTCACAAAAGGAAGAATATTTATTTTATTATTTGTTTGTTTGTTTATTAATAACCTTAGTGTTAAAAATGCCCAAAGTGATGTACACTAAAATAAAATATGGTATACATTAAACATAAAATAAAAAAAATATAAAAAATATAAAATTTGTAACTTGCATTTTAACTTTTTGGAAAGTCCAACAATCAACCAACTGCAACAATGAATCAATTTCAATTTGTACTGCATGAAAAGAAAAATAAAGCAGCAGTCCATAGCGACATGTAAATGCAGAACAAAAAAATTGTATCTGAGCATTGTAATGTAACACAAAGTTCAAATATCCTGATGCTTTTTTTCAGTACAATAAAAATTAACTATAAGGTTGATTTTGAAAACATTTTTCTGGGAAATGTTTAAGTTACTTGGACAAATCCCCGAGATTGCAATTTCCTGACCTGCCAACCTGGGTAATATTTAGTTGGAAATAAGGGGGGAGGGGTATTCAGGCAGGGGCATGCCCTAAATTTAGCTGAGTAGCAGCAATTTTTAGTGTAATCTGGATAAATTTAGTCAGGTAAGTCAGGTAGGGTAAATCATAGGCCTAAAGCTACCTGGGTTAAGACCCACTGAGTATAGACTTCTGTGCTGTTCCCCATTTTGGTGCACTGTAAATCCAGCAGTGACTTACTTTCATTAACACCACATGATGGCATTTCAGGAGGGACTAAGCACAAATTGAAATTACAGCGGCATAAACCAACTGTGTCAATGACTTGAGGGTGATAGAATTTTCTGCAGCATGTCACAGTGACTTCTCAATTCTTGTGCTAACTCTGCACTGATTATTATTTTTTTTAAGTCTTTTTTCCTTGTGACAGCATTCTTTCCTGATATTTGCAATGACAGCACTTCTATCCTGGTAACTGATTTTTCTAGGAAAACGGCAAGCATAGAAACTCAGACTTCTATTCCATGTGATAGAAATTGATTATACAAGTGGATACTATTCATCCTAAGAAAATATTTTGGAGAGGTGATTTAGAATGATCACAAAATGGAAATAAGGCAAAAACGGCAAGGAAACGTCAGGACAAACCATTTGCTATGAACGTTTCAAGCCAGAATCCCCAACAGAAATCATAAAAGCAGCAATAAATTCTCACCAAACAACAGGTGGGACAGGATGGGCTCTGTAATAATTACTGCAAACCCCAGCTCTTCCTCACAGAGCACACTATTGATTTCTGGAGTTTATTCATAAAGAAAGGTGAAAAAGACAATCCCAATTTAATAATACTTCAACGTACAGGACCAGATGTACTAAGCTTTTTCCTGTAGACATAAAATGGGAAAAAACCCTTTCGTATATAGGCCCTAAAGTGTTGTTCTGCACTCCCAAAGTATGGTATCAGATTGTTCTTCATGATAATTATCTTTCTTCAGCCCTTGCCACCTTTCCCCCGACTCCTCTGTATCTTCATTCAATGCCAGCGGTGCTCTGTGTAGGCATCAGGAGCCGTGCATTCCATGGCTATAGAGGGAGGCGATCCCCCCCCCCCCCCCCCCCACCTCCCCAGGTTGATATAAATAACAGTGCCCTCTTGAAAGCTGCTGTTCTCCTTGGCTGGGAGAGAGAAGCGTCCCCAAAGGACACTGCACTGTGATGCCCCCTTCAAAGCCGCTGCCCTAGCCCCTGCTAAAGTGAGCACTCTATTCAAACACAAAAGATACACATTCCTTAAGCCGGCCCTGTCTTCATTTTCATCCTACTTTGGTTTTGCATTCCAGTCTCTTCTCTCTAGTATTCCGAGCACATACTGCTGCTGTACTAACATCTGTTGGCAAAGTCACGGCTGTGAGCCAGCATTTAAACAGTGAATCTTTTTCTATTGTTGTGTGTTTTCTTATGGCCAGAGATGGAATGCTGGAAACATAAGACAAATCTATTTAGTGTTTTTGGATTTTTATGAGCAAATATATTTTGAAAATAATTTAAGCAATGCATTAGGCATTCTCCATTGCCTTCCATAATGTGTTTGTGTGCATAGAACTGTCATTTGGTATCGTACACTGTTTTTCTGCTAGTGGGTCATAACCCATCAGCAGACTCGGGAAAAATGCCTGCAGGCCATGCTGACATGATGTAATGAGGCCATGTCCAGACGCGTTCTCAGTAGATAAGCTGTTTGCAATAGTCCAGTAAACCCTACAACAAATTATTTAAGTTGCTATTGTCTCCTTCAAAGCTAATAGCCATACTATGGAAATCTTCTCCCAGTCTAACAATCTACTTTCAGTTGATATGCAATGGCTCTTTAGTATATTCATGCTACTAGAACTTTAGTGTTTATGGATTCCTTTTGGTTAGAGAGTTTAAAGTAAAATATAGTATTAAATGCAGAATTCAAATTATCTTGGCCTTCTTCCTAATAAGTACATCAGCTGCATGAAATATGCCAAATACAGACCATATTATTCCATGGTTAGTGAATGGGCAGTACCTCAGCAGAAACAGGAATGCGTAAGTCTCAGAAACACACATTTCCTACAGAGCTGCCAAATATGTGTGTGTGTGTGAATATACATGTGCACACATAAATACACACATACACACACACACACATATGCACACACACTCTCTCTCTCTGTCTCTGTCTCTCACATACACACACACACACACACACACACACACACACACACATTGCCAGCAGTTTAAAACCTGCTCCCACACTAGTGTGAATGTTGAAACTGTTGAACTGGTGTTAGATTGGTACTTTTAAAATGTTGGCACTGTGGATATATTACTTGATTCTTCTATGAAAATGGTCAAATATTTGGGGTTTTTCAGTTTGTACCATTTCTTCTCCTTCTGAAAAAAAACATATTTAGATTGATTTGGGGGATATTTGTTTTTCCCTTGGAGATTTACTCCTGCTGTGTAGAGGGAGTGGCCACCAGATGCAACCACACCTCTGCCATCATGATGCGGCCAAAAATTATTTTATAAAAATCCCGTGAGCCACTATCTAGCTGCCCATATGACTCCTGGACAAATACATTTGCACCTATTTTGTGATACATAAGTGATGACCATTTAAAATGAATAAAAAAAATAAATGTTTTTCCTGCTATGAAAGAGCTTGTGTGGTAACAAACAGGCCTACTTTGCTTGGAATAAACAAGTCAAGATAAGGGCTAAGAAGAAAGCAAATGATTTATGTCTAAAATGTGCTATGTTGATGGGTTTTTTTTTTAATTTCATTTATTGTAGCTACTGCACTTATTATAACTCGGTAATTTGTTTTATCCTATGCACCTGCTTCCAGCTTTTGGGAAAGGTGGTTTATCAAATCCAAAAATAACTATTAACATTACAACACATACAAATCTTGCAAATTTCCAGATATGGGCACATGTGTTAGAAACAATTTAAATATGGCAAAAGGAAGATTTGCGTAACAAATAAGTGGCAGATCTGAGAGAGATTGAAGCCTTTGGATAACAGGGCAGAAATTCTGATGACTGCAGTACAAACCTCTCCCTAAATGATGGAATGAAACCACACATGTCTTGTGCATGGGAAAGCTGTAATGAGCTAATATACTTCTTGTTATTAAACCATTTTCAAGTACATACAAGCTAACTCCAAAACAAGGGCCTGATTCACTAAGTCTGTTCTCCCTTTCTGTGTCTAAGGGCTGGATTCACTAATGCCGCAAGGCATTGTGAATCCCGCGGTAATGGGGGACGGGGGGTGGGGGGGCGGTCCTGCGCTAGCCGGCAGCAATCACACCGCGGCAGTGCGATCGCTGCCGGCGTCGCGCCAAATAACTACACCACCATAAAAGGTGTAGTTACTCGGAGCGAAAATGACAGCGAAAAGCAGGCGTGCTTTTCGCTGTCTGGGAAATCTTCGTGGCGTCGGCCCCAGTGCCGCCCCAACTCCTCCTCTTCTGGGGCCGACTCCACCCCCAGCTAGCTATCGCAAGCATGCAATAGCTTTAGAAAATGACCCCCTAAGGGAAAAATTCTTACTGAATCAGGCCCAAAGATTGGCTGTAAGCTTGATATTCTGTTAAGAGTTGATTACTGGATACCCTTTGTTTTGTTATACAGGGGAACCTAGTGGTTACAGTTTCAGGAAAGATTAAATCCATTCAGCTACTGTCTATAGTTGTGTAACTCCACTGAACATAAGAACATAAGATATGCCATACTGGGTCAGTCCAAGCCCAGCATCCTGTTTCCAACAGTGGCAAATCCAAGTCACAAGTACCTGGCAAGTACCCAAACA
Source organism: Rhinatrema bivittatum (assembly GCF_901001135.1). NCBI lineage: Eukaryota > Metazoa > Chordata > Amphibia > Gymnophiona > Rhinatrematidae > Rhinatrema > Rhinatrema bivittatum. The sequence goes on along the minus strand of NW_021821163.1, from coordinate 23,787 downwards.
TTAAATAGATCTCAAGCTACTATTCCTTATTGATTAATAGCAGTTTATGGATTTTTCCTCTAGGAACTTATCCAAACCTTTATTAAACCCAGTTACACTAACTGCCTTAACCACATCCTCTGGCAATGAATTCCAGAGCTTAACTATGTGCTGAGTGAAAAAGAATTTTCTTCAATTTGTTTTAAATAAACTACTTGCTAACTTCATGGAGTGCCCCCTAGCACTTCTATTATCTGAGTTAAAAATAACTGATTTACATTAACCTGTTCAAGTCCTTTCATGATTTTCTAGACCTCTATCATATCCTCCCTCAGTTGTCTCTTCTCCAAACTGAATAGCCCTAACTTCTTTAGCCTTTCCTCATAGGGGAGCCATTCCATGCCCCTTATCATTTTGATCACCCTTCTCTGCACTTTCTCCAGTGCAATTATATCTTTTTTGAGATGCAGCAACCAGAATTGCACACAGTATTCATTAAATAAGAAATCATTGTATATACTCTATGACTCTCACATACTTATCCCCTCTATTCTTCCTCTTCTCCTCCACTGCCATATTTCATTGCTTCTTTTTTAATTCCACTTTCTTTTTCATTGGTATTTTCCTTTTATAATACTCTCTTCCAACCAGTGGCTACCACCTAATGCTTCTCCTTACATTTGCTCCCTACTTCTTCCATAATTCCTTGACTCTTCCCCTATCTTCCAACACACAACTAATCCTCCTTCTACTCTCTTTATGTTTGCTTGTTCCTTACATATCCAATTTATCAATAATGAGTACTATTACTTCCCTCCACCTACAAATGCTAACACCCCTATTGCAGGTTCAAACAAAGACACAAAAGGCTGGTAGCCTATAAGCACAAATTCCCCCTTGGTGAGATCCAACATTTCAAGATCAAAAGGCCAGTATCCCACAGGCTTCCTTTCCCAACAGGACCCACTACAAAAGAAAAACACAAAGCCTCATTCACACACTCATGCTCAATCTGAGTCAGCACACAATAGATACAGGGAAAACAGTGTTTATTAATAATGCTAAGTTACATTTCAGAAAACAAGGCAGAATACAGATATAGAAAATGCAAACGTTGCAATGATAATAATGTAGCATAAACACTTTTCTTATGGTCAAGGCAGCTGAGTTGCTTTTGTTGGTGAGAATTCTCTCTTGCTGTCTGTCCCTCTGCCATCTCCCTCCCCCTTCTTCTGTTAGTTATACCCTGTCTGTTTACATATCTGAAAGCATGTTTTAAGAATCGCATATGAATTTCCTAAAACATACTGGCTTTCTCTTGCAATTTTAACTCCATCACCATGGATCTTGCATATCTATTGTTTAACTCTTACTTTCTCACACTTGTTCACAGTCATGTGATATGTGTCAGGATAAGATTGAGTCCATGAAGGCCTAGCTTCTGAATATATCCTTAGCTAGTGTGGTCAGACTCAGCCTAACCAATTCTATTATATTTCCCTTTTTAGTCTGACAATTGCAATTGGCTCCTTTCACACCCATTGGACTTTCTACATAAATATTCCTCATCCCTAACATACTTCCACCCATTACCACCACCATTTCCTCCTTTATTACATGCCCAATCATCCTAAGTGCCTGTTCCCATACCTTATCTACTTTCCCTTTTTTCACAAAGTCCTACTTACTGTTCCTTCATTGACTATCCCTTTTGATGCTACATCACACCACCCTCCTCCTATACTTCCTGATAAATGCTTTGATCTCTAAGGATTTATCACACTCTGCCAAACTCATCCTTTCATCCTCACATCTCATCTACATATCCAAACATAGATAAAATGTACACTATAAACATATCTGGCGCAAAGAAAAACTCACTAGCAAAAACACAGGCACAAAGAAACATTGTATTCCTATATGCAATATAATATTTTATTTACTTTATAGAAAACATAATTAGTATTTTGCAATAGAGAAGGGGATGCCTGGCACTATGACTGTTCCTTCTCTGTTCATCTGATATGCAGGAAGTGAGGTAAGGATCAGTGGTAAATTTGTCGTGGTCTCCCCTTGCTCCAAAGAGGTAGCAGGTCCTACTGCTTCCTTTTCTTGGAGGATGATGATAATGCAATAAGACTGTAAAAGCAAAAATGATCTTTAATAAGAAACACAGGCCTTCCACTCCAACCATGACATTTTTTTTGAGAATCCCAAGTTACTGTAAGTTGTAAGCAGCAATGTTAATGTGCATTAATATGGATGAGTACAGTTATAGGTTATTATTGTACTGAAATCATAAATAAAGGGGAACAAAATTACCATTTTAGAAATGAAGGCATGGGTGGCATCTATGGGAAGATATTTTTGGATAAATAAATAAACAGCAGCAGGAAAATACATTATACTTACTTTTCTTGAGAAAAACACCCTTCATGGTTTACTAGCATACATGAAAGTGTACTCATATCCTCCACACACAGTTCTGGCTCTTTCTTCTGCAGCCACATCAGTTTTGAATTGCGATGGAATATAGAGGATCATTTTTGAATTGCGTTGGTGCGGCAGTGCATATAAGTACGTGGTAACCAGTGATATGGAATGCTGAAAGGTGATGTGAAATGCATTTGATGAAGGAAGCTTGCAGAGCTGGAGCTGCTTACAAGTTTGGAAGGCAACAATGTATATAAAGCAGTGATTCATAATAGACGGTAGTGGATGGTTATAAGCAGTGGAGACATTGTAATTATGGCGGGGATGTGGCCATTAAGGACTCTGTGCTAGACGTGGAATTTTTGATGGTGAATATGAGAAGAATATCTGTGATCATTAAAACCTGATATTAGAGGTTTTGACTCGGGCACTTCAACATGACAGAGTTGTGTGGGTATAGAGGTAGTCCCTGAGGAAGCCCGTATCCACGGGTGAAACAAGATCTTCGTCGGGTGATAGGAATACATATTCAAGAACATTTATTGTTTTGTGCATTTCATAATTATGTAATAAAATTGTGAGGTAGTACGCTACACATTTCGAAAGATAAGATATAGTATATTATTGTATTTAATGATCATGTTGGGTGATTTTATGTGATGTATGGATGATTTGAGTATGTATGGGTAGTGAGTATGTAGGGTAATGAATGATTGACAATGTTTTAATATATGTACCGTCTAGATTGGAGTTCCTATGTATTAGAATAGGTGGTTATGTGTTTTGAATATATTTAATAAATTGTGGATGGAAACATATTTGCTATAGGACCTCTGGTTGTGATTGTAATAGCCACATTAAGTTAGGCATTCAGTATTTTCTTGAGTATTGAGATGGAGCACAGGCTCATACACAGGGATGACCATTTTCCTTAAAGATTTTTAGTACTAGTAAGTCATTTCTTTATACTTAATTAGAAGTCATTTTCCTTTAATCATAATGAAGTCAAGAATGTAAAGGAGAAGAAATGTTCAAGTCAGGTCTGGATTTAGGCATAGAAAATTGTCTCTGGTGCCAAATTCTTATAGGCACTGAAGCACCATGCCTAAATCTAAAACTGGTGCCATTTCTCAACTCTAGAGGTGCCAGCTCCAGTAGCACAGGGCCCTTAGTAGTCCTTTCATACTCATGGACCCTGTAACACCCTATCCCCTCCTACCACACAAGCTTCCTGTTACCAGGGAAATCTTTGTAAGGGGAAGGGCGCCACAGGGTCTGTCAATGCACAAGGGCTGCTGAAGACCCCACACTGAATTTTCTTCATCTTCTGTTGCTTCTGCCACAAGAGCCAGCACCATGACTTTGAGGTGAGGAAGGGAGATGCCTTGGGAGGATGATTTGAACATGAAGGATGATCTCCTCCTTTTCTTCCCCTCTCCCAATTATCTATGGTGCATATTTCCTTAATTGCTATTAATTGCATCAGTGGCATGGGATCTTCTTAGTGTTTGGGTAATTGCCATGTTCTTGTGGCCTGGTTTGGCCTCTGTTGGAAACAGGATGCTGGGCTTGATGGACCCTTGGTCTGACCCAGCATGGCAATTTCTTATGTTCTTATGTTCTTAATTCAGCCCTGGCTCAAGTCTTGCTTCTCTGTCAGAAATGGAAACTTTGCACCATGGTTGTGAGATTGTACTTCATTTTGGAAATTCAAGTAAGGTGAGTTTGAGTACCACATACCTTTCAGGACATCTAGTTGCTTTCTACTGACTGGTAGATCAGAGAGATACATAGGGGATTCTATGAAACTGCAAATATCTACAATATCATCGGGCCTATCACTTGAACACATATGGAGTTAGTGTCTTCCAGGTCCTAGGCAAACATGTACTAACACTGGAAGCTCTTCAATATCTTCAACACCAAAGAATGTTGTGAATACAAATTATGCATATAGTGATCAAATTTGCTGGTTTCTGCCAGTGTACCCATATAATAAGGCAAAGTAAACTGCATATGCACAATGATAACTCCTTGGAAAATACAAGAGAAAAACTTTCTTCTTACCTTTTTTTCTGCTTGGACAACTTTTTCTTAGAATCCTTCCTTTCTCCTTCTTCTCTCTTGCTATGTGATAAGGGCTACCCTTGCTCCCAGAGCTCATGATGCCTTTCCTGCAGCCTTTCACACCTGCAGAGGAAAGGTATAATGCAGCCCATAAGGCCACATAATAAGTAATAGAGAACTTTTGGTCTCCTAAAATTGAGGTTTAGTGTCTAAATTATACTGGAGACACTACAGAGGGTCTGTAAGAGCTGGCTAAAGCCATGACTGTTTTCCTGGACACTCTCAGTCAGTTCAGGGGTATTTCCAGAAGCCTGGCTGTCTTCCCTAGGAAAGAGAGAGACATTGGGGTGCTCATCCTGTCTTCATTGCTGCACTCTTAAGATGCTGTTACTTTTCTGTAGAGGTAATCCCGAAGGGAAAAAATGATACCCTCTATGAATTGGGTGGGCTCAGATGCACAGGGTAAGGATGGCAAGGTATCTCTGAATGCCTTGGTGCATAACTGTTTCCTTATCAATGGATTTTACAGAATTGAAGTTTAGAAGGTCTAGGAAAGTACTTCTTATAGTAACTAAATACTTTGCTGACTAACTTGCAACAGCAAATAGCTATATTTTTATATTAATTAATAACAAGTATGGACAAGACTACGTGGGTAAAGTGGATTGGACAGCTGATCTTTTTTCTGCCAATATCTACTATTATACTATGTAACTAGTTAAAATAAATATAAATGTATATATAACAAAGCTGGATTTTGAGCATAGTAAGGGGAAAACAATATTAAAATGCATCATACAAAAACCTGCTATGATATTTCTCTGAACTTATTATAAAATATAAATCATAATGCCATTTTATAGTCAATAGATCTATGCTATATTACAAAAGAGAAATGAGGAGGGATGATTAGTAAAAATAAAAATTCAAAAATTAAATTTGCAACATCACTTTTCCACATATTTTCTGAATACAAATACTTGTATTATTTTCTCTAACAGAGAGTGATGTCTACTAGGCAAAATTAATATATGATTGGGATGTGGGTCTCGATTATGTCATTCAGCCGATACATTAAAACACGCGGCAGAGCCGGCGAGTGCCCGCTCTCCCGACATGCGCCCAGGCCACTCTCCTGGGCGTGCGATTCAGTAAGCAAGAGCATGCAAATGAGGGCCCATGGTAAAAAGGAGGCGCTAGGGACACGCTAGTGTCCCTAGCGCCTCCTTATTGACAGAAGCGGTGGCTGTCAGTGGGTTTGACAGCCGACGCTTAATTTTACCGGCGTCAGTTGTCAAACCTGCTGACAGCCACGGGTTCGGAAAATGGATGCCGGCAAAATTGAGCATCTGCCTTCCAACCCGCGGGCCGCGGGCAGATTATTTTTTTTTTTTAAGAATTTTTATTTTTTTTTTTATTTTTGGGGCCTCCGACTTAATATCACTATGATATTAAGTCGGAGGGTGTACAGTTTTTACTGCTTTTCTGTACACTTTCCTGGTGCCAGCTGAAATTAATGCCGCCTTTGGCAGGCATTAATTTCTGAAAATAAAATGTGTGGCTTCGCTGCACATTTTACTTTCTGAATCGCGCGGGAATAGCTAATAGGCTCATCAACATACATTTGCATGTTGCAGGCACTATTAGTTTCGTGGAGATTGGCCACACGTTTTCCACACGCTATTACCCCTTACTGCATAAGGGGTAAAAATAACGCGTTGAAAACGCGCATCCGAACGGAGGCTAATAGTGCGCTCGGCCTGAGCGCACTTTATTGTATTGGCCTGATTGTTAGCTACAGTGTGGTAAAAGTGATATCATTTTGGTGCAGTGGGATAAATGCAATTTCAGGATACCTAATTGGTGGTTTTGGAGGACCAAAATGGTATCAGTTAGGTCCATATGAGCCAGATAACTTATGAGTTATCCAGCTAAATGCTGACTTTTAAATATTTTGGGCACCACGTCAGCTAAACTTTAGATGGATATCTTGGCTCCAGCTAACTCTGGTTGTGCCAAATAGTAGTTCAAAAGATAGCCAAATAAAGTCATCCGCCTATCTTTAAGATAGCTGGCTATAATCAGTAGTGTAGTTGCCACACTGAAATATCCGCCCCAAAGTAATCATGATTTTGCAATACGACCAGTAACTAAATATTACTACCAGTGTGTTTTATAAGGACATACTGGAATGAGAAGAGGGAAAAAGTCAGGAACACTCAATGGTGGGCAACTATTTACATTTTTATTATCTGGAGTGGGATGTGATATCTTCCAATTTAACAGTTAGTTGGAAAAACATGGGATGCAGCAGAGCATCTAGAGCCAGTAAAATTGTTGGAAGCACTCAAAAAAGCTTGGGAAAAAAAAGGTATATTATTTTTTTTTCAATTCCTACATAATGATTTTTGCTAAATTCTTTTGTTAATTTGGCCTGGATTTATCAAAATGGAATAAGTATCGCATGCAATAGCAAATGCATTTTATATGCAGTTTAAAATCGCAATTTGCGCTAATACCTATGCGAAGAGCTAAGGTAGCGCAAATTGTGATAGAACGTTTTCACACTTTGAGATGCATGCCAGACCTGTTGTATTTCCTGCATACAACCCACTGGGGGACCCCGGACTGCCCAGCAATGTTCTCTCCACCTAGCTTGATGTTACCCAGGTAGAGAGTCCATCCAGCTAGGTTGAGAGAACATTGCCCCAATCTAATCTTTGGTGAGTTTCCTCTCTCCGTAGGTCATCAAAATCTTCACAAGAGACCACTGTTCTGTTCATATGTCTCACATTGAATGTCAAAGTGGCGCCCTAACCCCCTACACTAATACCTAAAACCTCACCCTCGAGTTACTAGGTGGGCCTCCCATAGAGATACAAATACCTATCTAGCATGTGGGCATTATGGTCTCTCTCTCTCTCCCCACCCCTTTCAGGAGACATCATGAAATACACTAACATCTTACTGCCCTGTAACACAAGCTATTGCTACTGAAAAAGGTATAGCTAAAATCAGTGTTAGGTTTGTGCAATAGGACTTCACAAACTGGTAAGCCCCCCCTAACTCCTCCTCTTTTTCAGATTTGCATCGTACCATATGATATGGTGCTATCGCATGCGAAAACACCTTAGCGCATTTTGATAAATGACCCTTTGATTGTAACAGCCCTTCTCTTGTTGCAAGCTATTTTGGTCAAAAAATTATCTTATCAGTGCTATTAGTATTAGTGTTTTCTTAATTCATTCACAGTCTTAGGATCAGAAGGAAAAGAGGGTACAAACAGCCAAAATGACTGGAGCTGGACACTGGATAAGGGGAAAGGATATATACTGTAAGTGTGCATCCCTGTCTGATCATGATAGCATGTTTTTATGACCAATGTTGTGAGTATGATTCTGGGAGACAACGAGGTTGCACGTGTGACTGAGGTTTGATGTGCTCATGCATATATGACCAAGGTTGCATGCACAGAATCACCAAGGCTACATGTATATGTCCATGCATGTTATGTATTGTGTACACATCATTCATGTTACAATCTGTGAGCAATACTCAAATGCCTTCAGTTTTAAAACCATTTCACTTCTTGTGGCTGAACTTGTTAGAAAATGTAAAATGAATTGCTTATGAATTCCTCAGTTAAGAAATACTAGAAATGATCACATTAAATCGAATATCGGTATATAAAAATAATAAATAAATACATAAATAAATTTGTCTTGCCAAAGATTAGACTGTGAGGATAATAACAAGTTCTTTACAATTAAAAAAAAATACTGTGTTGATGAAATAGTTTAATTGCATACTGTGAGTTATCTGCACTCTCAATAAGGTGAAATGAATGCTGTCATGATATCAGCCTTTTCAAGTTGGAACGGTGATGGATGATCTGGAATTTATTTATCAAAAATAAACAAATGCCTTTCTTCGACATGTTCTGAGTGAGTCAAGGTTAGAAGATAAAATGCCCAAATGCACAAAACAAATGCCAGTGTTATAATTGAGGAACCTGCTGAATTAAAATAATTTTAGTTTTTATTCCAATATGATATGATATGGGACTTTGGAGTCAGAACTGAGTTCCAAATTTCAAGTTGTTAAGAGCCCAATATTTAAAAAAACAAACAAACAGCTGAGCTTCTAAATTAAGGTAACTAAGTTCTGAAAATCACTGCTAAACTCCTAGCTTTACATCCACCCCTGTAGCCACCCACCTTTTTGGACCCTACATTAGGGATGTGCATTTGTTTTGAACAAATGCGCAATCCGCAATGTATAGGTCCCTATTCGTTGCTTTCGTGGGGTTCAGAAACATATGGCGAACCCCCACGAATGCAATGTATCACTAACGAATAAAACCCCCACCCTCCTGACCCCCCAAGACTTGCCAAAAGTCCCTGATGGTCCAGCAGGGGTTCTGGAGCAATTTCCTGCACTCGGCCCGTCAGCTGCCGGTATTCAAAATGGCGCCGATAGCCTTTGCCCTTACTATGTCACAGGGGCTTACCGGTGCCATTGGTCGGCCCCTGTCACATTGTAGGAGCAATGGACGGCCGGCACCATCTTGTGCTCCTACCATGTGACAGGAGCCGACCAATGGCACTGGTAGCCCCTGTGACATAGTAAGGGCAAAGGCTATTGGTGCCATTTGAATACCGGCAGCCGACGGCCCGAGTGCAGGAGATCGCTCCAGGACCCCCGCTGGAATACCAGGGACGTTTGGCAAGTCTTGGGGGGTCAGGAGGGTGGGGGGTTGTAGTTAATTAAATTTAAAGGTTTGGGATGGGTTTTTTTTTTTAACTTTAATGGGAAATGAATACCATACATCAGGCGTCCCGAACCACTGGTCCACGAACCAGGACCGGGCCTGTTGGGGGTTTTTTGCTGGTCTGCAGTGCCGCCGCAGACCAGCACCAGGGCCGGTGGAAGCACAGGACGCCGAGTATTAAGGGGCGCCATGAGCAGTGGTATCCCGAGGGGAGCCAATGCTCCCGGGCGCAGGGAGGCTCATGTGGCTGCCAGTGGACCTCATTCCACTGGCAGCTGAGCAGCGACACGCATATAGCAGGCAGATCGGCAGGGCCGTGGAGGAGCTCACGTCACCACGGCCCAAAGAAAAAGATCGCGTTTAAACGCACTGATGCTCCTCCTCCTTCCTGCCAGTGCGGCCCCGGAAGTAAACGTTGCCGGAGCCGCGTGGGCAGGAAGGAAGAGGAGCATTAGCACGTGCAGAAGAGGAGCAGCGCTTACAGGCCGCCGCGAATCCCAAGTCGCAGCGGCCTGAGAAAAGGAAGAGGCCCGGGAGCAGGGCCGCTGCGGCCTGAGAAGATCAGGGCCACTGCAGAGCCCATCCTGCGGCGACCAGCGAAGAGGAGGCCCAGCGGTGAGAGAGAGGCTGACGGTCTGTAGAGTGTTTGTGTGTATGCATGTATGAGATGAGTTGAGAGACTGTGTGTGGGAGTGAGGACCTGAATGTTTGCAGAGAGAGCATGTGAGAGACTCTGTGTGTGTGAGAGAGACAGGATGTGACAGTGAGAGCCTGTGTGTATGAATGATTGTATGAGAGAGAGCATGTGACAGTGAGAGCCTGTACTTGAGCAAGACTGCATGTGGGAGTGAGAGAGAGCCTGTGTGTGTGATTCAGACAGCACGTGCCAGTGAGAGACTGTGTGTATGAATGATTGTATGAGAGAGAGCATGTGACAGTGTGTGTGTGTGTGAGAATGAGAACCTGACTGTGTGTTTGAGGGAAGAAGATGGAGAGAAAAGAAATAGAAAAAAAAGACAATATAAAAGGAACTGGCAAAAAAATAAGAAAGGGAAGGTGGAAAAAAAAAGCCTGTGACCACCAATTAGAAAACTAAGATCAGACAGCAAAGGTAAAAAAAAAAAAATACTTTTTAGTGATTGGCACATGTAATCTTTGGGAATGTGCAAGAATAGCACTTTCTCTATGTGTATCTCGCAATGTACGAGATCAGCATGGAGAAAGTGGAAGCCCACGGGGCCTGCACAGAGGAGGCAGCAGAATGGGCTTCAGTGTCAGTAGCAGCAATTGGCACCTCTCCAATAGCCATGTGGCAGCAGTGACAGTGGCAGCAGATGAATGAGAGAGGCCTCTGAGGTTGCTGGCAAAAGAAAGAGAGGGGGTCTGCCTTTAGTGTGTGCATGTGTATGAATGGGAGTCTGCCTGGGGGTGTATGTTGGTGAATGCATGGGTGCCTGCCTGAGGGTTTGTCTGTGTAAGAGAATGAATGGGTGTCTTCCTGGGGTTTGTATGTGTGAGAATAGGTGCCTGCCTGTGTATGGTATATGTGTGTGTGTGTGTGTGTGTGTGTGTGTGTGTGTGTGTGGTGTGTGTGTGAGAGAATAAATTGGTGCCTGCGTGGGGGTCTGTGTGTGTGAGAATGAATGTGTGCATGCCTGGGGGATGGGGAGGGAGTGGTGTGAAATGAATGGGAGCCTGCCTGGGGTTCAGTGTGAGAATGACAGGGAGCTTGGTTTGGTGCTCACAGCCAGGGGAGGTCATGAGAGGGAAGGCGTCAGGTGGAGGAGAGAGTTGTGAAGTTTGGAAACAAGGGAAACAAGCCCAGTGCTCCCACTCATTCTGAACCTATGGTGAGTTTAGTCACATTCACATTATAAATGTCATAATTAAATGATAAGTATGCACTAAAATCCAACCCCTTCCGCTCCATATGATCAAAGCCCCGCCCCTGCCCCACCCCCACCCCGCCCTGCCAGGCCATGGAAAAATGGTCTTGCTTGAAGCCGGTCCCTGGTGCAAAAAAGGTTGGGGCCACTGCCATACATAACTAATGGACAAATCGGGGTCCCCTGAAAATGGATTGTAACGGATTGGGTCCCGACAAATACGAATACCGAATCGAACGTTTCCGTCCCTGCTGCAAATCCCTACCCTACATTTAGAAGCCTAGTGAAATTAGATGCCTAAATATATATAGGGACTGTGTCCTAGTAAATATTCAGTAGGGCCACTACAGGTGCCTAACTACAAAAGTATGAGCCCAAACCCTTTGAAAACTGGTTCCACATTTTTTTACCAACTGCCAAAAATTCATAAAAACCAACAAAACAGGGTGCATATTTCAGTTTTAGGTTCAGATCTAGATGTTGGTACTATAGTTTAGAAAACTAATATGGAGCCATGCAGATCTACATTCATGACATCAGTACTGTTATTGTTTACAAAGCACATAGAAATTCTGATATTAAGCATATCTCCGTAGAAAGGCTCTTTTTGATACATGTGATTTTCATTTAGTAAAACAGTCACAGATAACAGTGAGGGCATCTTACAGTTTCTGGAAATCCATGCCAAGGCTATGAATTTGCTAGGGTTGTCGTGGTAACCCATTGCAACTGAATCAACTTTGGGTTATTATAGCAAATCATGGAACATTTGCAGGATATCATAGATTGCTGGAAGTCGTAAGCAGCTGATACTGTACATCTGAAACCAATATAGATCTCTGAAACACTTTTCACTGCAGAAGGCTGAAAAAATTCTCACTACAATTAATTTTTTTTTTCCTGTAAATTTTACAGTTGCCTTTGGCACAACTTCCACTGACGAAAAGCATGAGAAATATTGCCTATTTTCTAGCACACTGGTTCTCAACTCATTTCTCAAAGGTACCCAAGACAGTCAGATTGCAGGTTATTTGTGATGGGGTTGACATACTCCACACCTTTAAGTGGCAGGAATGTGTCTAAATTCTGACTTTTGTACAGAGACTGGATATAGGAAAAGACAACAGCAATTGGTAGGTCCAGGTAAGGCCAATTACAGTTCTTATTTAAGAGGCCAGGGAGTGTTTGGAGGCAGACCAGAATAGGTCTCCAAAGGCTTCAAAAGGTGTATCTGAGAGGGAGAAAAAAAATATCTCCCCAGGTAAAAGATATATTAAAAACTAGGTAGAGTGTGCATAACAGACTGCAGGAGGCAGACCTGGATAGTGCTCTGAAAGGGTGAGCAAGGAGGAAGAAGGGAGGGAGCTGAAACTGGATTATGTTAATGCTGATGTTAAGCAACAGCACTAAAATAAGATTCTGGTTGAAGACAGTTCTATCTGGATCAGTGTAATGTTTAAAGTGCCAGAACTCAATTCATCAAATAAACCCTGTTGTGATTTTCTATCCAGGATATCATTTGTTTCTGCTGTAAAGGGATATGTATTAACGTTAGGAGGCGCAGAATATGATGGCAAACAAGAACTGCATGGCCCAGCTAAGCTGCCCATTTCCGTGATGCAATACGGTGTCACCCTCTCATCCTTCCAACTAAGAACTCCTTCTTCTTATCCCATGCTTCCCTGAATTATTTCACTGTTTTGGCCTCCAGCACATCTACTGATAGGCTGCTCCATGTTTATTCCTCCTTTTCTGTGAAGAAATATTTCTTAATGGTACTCCTGGTTGAGCCTACTCCCTCTTTTTCTAGCTTTTCATCTTTGACAGACTGCAGTTTTGGCTGCATTCGCATTCTGATTTCCGTTGGCAGATCTTAGGTATTTATTGTCATTTTCCTCAATTATTTTATATAATCTGCAAGTGAATCTTGATCAAACACATATTCTTATGATTTCAGTCTTTGTCCTGGTAAATGCTGAAGCACAAACTTAACTCTGAAGACTAAATGGAAGATTGCGTTCAGGTAATTTCTAGAGATGTGCATTCGTTTTCTCCAAATTGGACAATTTCAACGAAATTGTCCAATTTGGCATGTTTCGGGGGGGCCCGAAAAAAGATCGTGATTTTCCCATTTTTCCAAGAAAATTCGTTTTTTGGATTAGTGCGCGCTAATGGGGAGTTAGCGCGCACGAACTCAAAAAACGATTTTTCGTGAAAAAAAAAACCCCGAACTGCAAAAAAACGACATTTCCTGCGGCGGCCAAAAAAACAAAGAATGACACAAACACAAAAATGATTCACATCTCTAGTAATTTCTGTACCATTGAACCTAGAGCAGTCAAGAACAATGAGTACTTCTGCTCAGGAAATGTAACTGAGACCACTGAAGCCCTCAAGTTGCATCATAGTACATCCTATCCTGCTATCTCCTCCTCTAGCAGTAGTCCTTCCTGCCCAGTTGAGAACTTCTTCAGCAATTCAGGATCTGAAATGCACATCTGAATAATGCTCTTTACTTAGTATCATATATTAAGTCTATATGCCATACAGAGAAGTAATTCCTGTATAAGCAAGCAACATACCCAAAACATTAAGGGGCAGATTTTAAAACATGCAAATTGCACACACCGAGCCCTCGGGGAACCCCGCTGGCTTTCCCTGTTTCCTCCTCCCCCACCTTCCCCTCTCTTCCCCTACCTGTCCCACCCCCCAGCCCTAAAGAAACCCCCCCCCCCGTACCTTTGTTTTGGAAGTTACGCCTGCCAGAGGCCAACTGCCAGCGTGCGATCCCCCATGATGGTCGCTGTGCCGAAGTCCTCGGCCATGCTCCCGGTCCACCCCTGGACCGTCCCATGTTGCCGTGGACAATCTTCCCGCCCCCATCCTGCCCCCGCCCCGCCCCCTGCCCGCCTATTCAGAAATGCCCAGGGGCTTAGGCGCACCGCCGGGCCTTTTAAAAATAGGCCCGGCATGCGTAATCCCCCTATGAGCGTAAATCCTTGAAAATCTGCCCCTAAGGGAAAGACTAGTTTTGCCTACTGCTGAAGTTTAATAAATCAGGACTTGATGCGAAGGACAGTTCCCACTCTATTACACTTTGCAACAGTCATGAATTGTGGGATATCATAAGCAGTGTGGGACTCACAGGAGCTTGGATAACTCATCTCCGAAATGCCACATCACTAATAATCATTTCTCCACTTTCCTGTATTTTACAAAGATATAGATGGGACCCAAATTGCAGTTTTGCATATCTCTTCCTCAGAAAGATAAGGTTTCTCCATATATGAAGTAGAGATTAGGGATGTGCAGACAAAAAGTTTATGTTCATAAGTCCATAAGTCGAAAAGGGGGGTCAATTTCGGTCCAATATGGACATATGGAGAATTCCCATAAGTTGAGTCTATGTCCATACGTGCACCGGTTCCCTAAATAAAAATTTAAACCCCTCACCCTCCTTAATCCCCCCCCAAGACTTACCAAAATTCACTGGTGGTCCAGCGGGGAGTCAGGAAGCCATTCCTCTATTCCTCTGCGAGGAGCACGTGACGTCCGCGTCACGTCAGAGTGACGCGGCCGTCACGTGGTCCACCGCGGTTCCGCTCCCGGACCCCTCGTTGGACACAAACGGAACTTTTGGCCAGCTTGGGGAGGTCAGGAGGCCCCCCAAAGCTGGCCAAAAGTCCGGGAGCGGAACCGGGTGGACCACGTGACGGCCGCGTCATCGACGTGACGCAGCCGTCACGTGGTCCACCGCGGTTCCGCTCCCGGACCCTCGTTGGACACAAACGGAACTTTTGGCCAGCTTGGGGGGGCCTCCTGACCTCCCCAAGCTGGCCCAAAAGTTCCGTTTGTGTCCAACGAGGGGTCCGGGAGCGGAGGAACCGGGTGGACCACGTGACGGCCGCGTCACGTCGGAGTGACGCGGCCATCACGTGGTCCTCGCAAAGGAATAGAGGAATGGCTTCCTGACTCCCTGCTGGACCACCAGGGAATTTTGGTAAGTCTTAGGGGGCATTAAGGAGGGTGAGGGGTTTTTTAAATTTTTATTTAGGATCAACGATCGCGATTTCCAACATATTCAACATAGCTATGTTGAATAAGTTGGAAAATCCGATCGTTTTCGCCTCATCACTTTTTTAAGTTAAAAAAAAAAAAAGTAGCGTTTTACATATAAGTTCAAAACTAATGCACATCCCTAGTAGAGATTGCCTGAATGTGCTCAGAAGAAAGTTCTATGGACTTTTCTGTATGACTCAATGCTGCAAGATTAAATTTTCCATGAGATAAAAGTCTTAGGAGTGAGAAAACCCTTGTTATCAGCACTAAAAAAGGCCAATCAATGTTCATATTTCCTGAAGCATGGTATCTTTTCTAAGGGATACTTGAATGTCCTTGAGGTCCTTGTGGCAAAGTTTTATTTC
Source organism: Rhinatrema bivittatum (assembly GCF_901001135.1). Taxonomy (NCBI): domain Eukaryota; kingdom Metazoa; phylum Chordata; class Amphibia; order Gymnophiona; family Rhinatrematidae; genus Rhinatrema; species Rhinatrema bivittatum. The sequence continues at coordinate 8,227 of NW_021821163.1, read as the reverse complement.
ATTAATATTCTTGGGCTATGGACACGGACAGTAATTCATAATAATCTACATCATTTATGTATTTAAAAAATGCATAAGTTACACCAGCTTTCATAAATTCTCTTCTAAAACAATGCACACAAATTCACCTGCACCTGTTTTATTTTACAAGTATACTTTTTATAATCAAAAGCAAGCAAGTAAATCCAAGCCATGCCCCCCAAGAACATCCATTTTTTCATGCTCCTACCATGTGACAGGGGCCGGCCAATGGCACGGATACCCTGTCACATGGTAAGGGCAAAGGGCCATTGGCGCCATTTTTATTAGTGGCAGCCAACGGCCCGAGAACAGGAGATCGCTCCCGGAGCCCCCACTGGACCACCAGGTAATTTTAAAATGTTTTTGGGGGGGTTGGGAGGGTGGGGGAGGCTAAGGGGTTAGTTTTAAAGGGTCAGGGTGGTTTTTTTTTTATCGGGTCATCGGCGCCATTTTTATTAGTGGCAGCCGACAGCCGAGAGCGGGCAGTCGGTCCCGGGGCTTCCACTGGACCACCAGGTCATTTTAAAACATTTTGGGGGGGGTTTGGGAGGGTGGGGGAGGTAAGGGATTAGTTTTAAAGGGTTGGGGTGGGTTTAGAGGTTGTTTTGGTGTGCCGGTTTTCCCCCGCCCCCCCCCCCCCAAATAATTCCCGTTAGTGGACACAAACCCGATTATCTAAACTGGTTCAAATTTACCCATGCTGAAAGGGTTAATCTGGATTGCTGAAAGAACTCTTTACAGTTCAGAAGATGTAAAACATTTACTACAAAATTTCATTGGATTAGATGTTTAAATACTGTTTCTTCTGTAAATAAATATAGATTTATTTTTGGAATCACAGATATAGTAGTTTATATTTATTTAATAGACAAGAGCACCACAATGGGAGATTAGCCAGTGGAGTTCTACCAGTAGGGAACATTCTTAAAGACTGAAACACCTACCAAACAGAAGTCTAATCAACCCTGCTCTGGTAAATATTCACCTTCTGGTCCACTACAATAACGAATCAATCACTGACCTTAAGAGTCCTACCAGCTCCTGTTTTGGACTTTCCCCAGACAAGGATTATATTCTGATACCACTTTATCATTATTTAGACAAATAAGCTGAATGTGAATGCACAATGAAATGCAATATGAGGCTAGTAGCCTTATGGGTTCTTTATAGACTCTTCTGCATTCTCCTTTCTGTGACATTATTTCAAGAGTTGGCATGTTGTATAGAAATAGAGGTCATATGAACTATTCTAGCTAGAGCGGAATCCACATTGGGCAGCTTGACCCACAATTTCATCTATCCTTAATCTTTATAGCAATCTTATCTAGTAGAATTATATAAATGATAGGTAGCAAATGTAAGTTGACCTATCCTTTTTAATGAGACATTCAATAGCTGGGTGTACCTGTGAGAACTTGTTGCACCTAGTCTCTGTGTTAACAGAGGTACTTTAGGACTATCAGTCTCCAAATTTACTCTCTCATTACTAAGGGCTACAGCAGCTTTCTTAGTGGGAGGGTTCTTGCAGTACATGTTGAAGAGTCAAACCTTGTCTGGCGATTGATGCTCAGTTTATCATCCAAAAATGTACGATATTCTTGGAAAATGAGGATGTACCCAACTTCTCAGTGTATTTGATGCCAGAACCAAGAAGGAAAAATCCTAAGTCCTTTCTGTTGGAATTCTTGTCTATTTTGTCAGCATGTGGAGCATTAGGGGTGTGCATTTGGATTGACCGCATTAGTAAACGCAACTCATATTTTTTTTTTACTTAAAAAATTGATTCGACATAAACGATCGGATTTCCCACATATCGAACATGATATGTCGATATGTGGGAAATCGCGATTGTTGAGCCAAAATAAAAATATAAACCCCCTCACCCTCCTTAATCCCCCCCCCCGACTTACCACAACTCCCTGGTGATGGAGCGAGGAGTGAGGACGCCATTTCTGCAATCCTTGGCGAGAAGCATGTGACGTCGGCGGCACGTCGAGTGACGCCGGCGTCACGTGATTCCCGGCTCATTCGCGCCGGACGGCTCGTTCGGCCCAAAAAGAACTTTTGGCCAGCTTGGGGGGCCTCCTGACCCCCAAGCTGGCCAAAAGTTCTTTTTGGGCCGAACGAGCCGTCCGGCGTGAACGAGCCGGGAATCACGTGGCGCCGCGTCACTCAGACGCGACGTCACGTGATTCCCGGCAAGTTCGCGCACAGACGGCTCGTTCGGCGCGAACAAGCGGGAATCACGTGACGCCGACGTCACGTGATTCCCGGCAAGTTCGCGCCGGACGGCTCGTTCGGCCCAAAAAGAACTTTTGGCCAGCTTGAGGGGGTCAGGAGGCCCCCCCAAGCTGGCCAAAAGTTCTTTTGAGCCGAACGAGCCGTCCGGCGCGAACTTGCCGGGAATCACGTGACGTCGCGTCTGAGTGACGCGGCGCCACGTGATTCCCGGCTCGTTCGCGCCGGACGGCTCGTTCGGCCCAAAAAGAACTTTTGGCCAGCTTGGGGGGTCAGGAGGCCCCCCCAAGCTGGCCAAAAGTTCTTTTTGGGCCGAACGAGCCGTCCGGCGCGAACGAGCCGGGAATCACGTGACGCCGCGTCACTCGACGTGCCACCGACGTCACATGCTTCTCGCCAGGATTGCAGAAATGACGTCCTCACTCCTCGCTCGATCACCAGGGAGTTGTGGTAAGTCTGGGGGGGATTAAGGAGGGTGAGGGGGTTTAATTTTTTTTTTTGCACATATGTACATATACCCAACTCATTGGATTTTTTTTATGTCCATATTGGCCGCAAGTGGGACCCCCTTTCGGACATAAAAATATGAACATAAAATTTTGCTCTGCACATCCCTATGGAGCATATCAAGTTTATTCACCATTCCTGAAAGACACATATCTGGTAACCTGATTTTCTGTGCTCTCAATAGGCCTGGGAGCATCTCTTTTTGATGTCTTCTTTCTTCATCATGTGAAAGCCAAATTGCACCATCCACTAGGGTCACACCAGAGTTAACTCCAGCACATTCACCCCAGCAGACAGCACCATTTCGATGGACAGCACTGTACATCATTTTATGTTGTGGTCATGCCAGAGTTAAAAATTCACAGTACGACCCCAGCGGATGGCGTCCTTTGGCTTTCATGTGCCAATTAAAGAAGATGTTGAAGAAGAAGAGCTCCCAGGCATGAGCTTTGAGGACTGATCCTGGGCCAAGACCCAGGCATTGGGACCTGACCTCTGAGTCGAGTCAAAGCATCAGGCCTGGGTCTGAGCTGAGACCCTTGAGTCAGGACCTAGCCTCTGGGTTGTGTTATAGCACTGGGCCTGGGGCCAGGCTGAGGCCTCGGCATCAAGGCCTCCAGGTCAGGTCGCAGCATCCTGCCTGGGTCTAGACCAAGACCCCCATCATCAGGACCCAGTCTCTGACCAGGTCATAGCATCAGACATGGGCTCGGACTCCAGCCTAGGCCAAGGCCCAGGCATCGGGACCCAGCCACCAGGTCAGGTCCCAGCATCGGGCCTGGAACTGGGCCGAGGCCCAGGCATCAGACATGGGCCTGGACCATGATGTTGGATCCCCAGAACAGGTATGTTTTTTACATTTTGGGGGTCTTAGTCAAGGCCCCAGCATTAGGTCTGGGCCTCGGCCAAGACCCCAGTGTCACACTTTGGTCTGGGTCATGGTTCATGAATCAGGCTGAGGCCTATGCCTAGGAAAGGACCTTGCCTCAGGCCTAAACTTAGGACCAGGCCCTGGCATCATGCTCTGACCTAGGCCAAGGCCTTGCTTTGGGTCTTGGCCTATTCCATAGGTGAGGTCCCAGCTTTGCGCCTGGGCCTAGGCCCAACGGATCAATTTTGTTTTCAAAACAAAATGTGAAAATCAATGAAATTTTGTTGGATTTTCAATTGTTTTGCTTTGATAATGAAATGAAACAAAATAGTAAATTTGTCTAATTTCCTATTTCATTTCTCCCAAATGCCCATCCCTATTCATTAGCACCTCCTCTGATATATATCCTTAGAGCAGGGGTAGGCAGCTCAATTCCTGGAGTGCCATAAACAGGTCTGGTTTTCAGGATACCCACTATGAGTATACATGAGATAAATTTGCATACAATTGAGGCAATGCATGCAAATGCACCTCATGCATATTCATTGTGGATATCCTGAAACTTAGATCAGTTTGTGGCACTCAAGGACCAAAGTTGCCCACCTATGCCTTAGAATAATCAGCCTGAGGCCAAATTGTTCTTTTCTGAATAAACCACCAAAATACCTAGAAATATAGTGCAGAATCAAAAGTGGTTCTAAATTATAAAGATAAAAAGCAAAGGTAAAATGTAGTCACTGCTATTGAGGTAAGAGATAACTGTACATAATTAGGGTAATAATCAATTCAAGAAATAATCCTCAGATTTATAATCATGTCGCTATTTTTCAAAGTGTAAAGTACAGTCAGTTCTTATTGCAGGTCCAAGTACAAAAGTGCAGCAAATTCCACAAATCCAATTATATGTTTGAAGTTCATACGATGCAATTCATTTGGTGCTAACAGTTAAATAAGTGCAAAAGAGGAGGCAAATCATTCTCAGCATCTCTATATCACACCTTCAAGACACTGGGCCAATGCCCACTAAAAGCAAGCAGCTTAGAGCTCGGACTCTGCTCTTAGATCTTAGACAAAAGGCCAGTGAACTGCAGGATCTAAAGTCAGATCTGTTGCACGGCCGGACACACACTCAGCAATCCTTTAGTTTGTAGGAGGCACCAGCTGCAGCACATCTGAATTTATGAAAAGAACACCTACGTATCTTACGTCTGCGACACTTTATAAGTTCACATTTTTTTTGTTGTGAAAAATGGTTGCAAGGAAGGGTTCTCTAAAACGGCCAACATAAGAATGATACAACTGCCACTGCCAATCCATTCATGCAGTGGTCCTGCACAGGGATTGAGGGCAATTTGCAAACACCATTTCCCTAGGTGAATTGACTGTCTGATATTTATCCACCCTTTCTGCAGGAAAGAACATGCAGGGATCAGCAATGCACATAGTTTTACCCACAGAAAAATAGGTAGGCTTGGAGGTAGAGTTAGGTTGGGGGAGGTAATGATGTGTACAATTTTGCATTTTAAAATCTTTGCATAGGAACAGAGTAAATGTCAGCAGTAAAAGATCGAAGTGGTCCATCCAGTTTGCCCAATAATCATTTTTTTTGTTTGTTTATTCTTAGTGAAATTGTTGCTCTGTGCAGGTTATCTTTTCTTCATCTCCATCATTTAGCCACTAAGGGGGTCATTTTCTAAAGGGATCACACGCGAAAAGAGACTTTTCGCATGCGATACCTAGATCGGGGTGGAGTCGGGGCGAAGTCCGCACTGGAAGGGGAGGAGTCGGGGCGGCATCAGGGAGGACTCCGCCACGACTTCGCTGATGGCGAAAGGTAAGACTCCTTATTGCCGCCAGTAGCGCGCCCAATAGTGCCACCTTTCACCGTGGTGCTATTGGGTGCGAAAGCCGGCAGTGATAACACCGCGGCGGCGCGATGGCTGCCGGCTTTCGCAGGCCCGCCCCACACTTCGCCCCCCTCCCCCCGCCCCCCGGTACAGCGCAATTCTCAAAGGCCTGCGATTTTAGAAAATCCAGGCCTAAGAATCCTCTGTGTTTATCTCATGCTTTTTTGAGCTCCATTTACGTCTTTGTCCTCACTATCTCTGCTGGCAGCGCATTCCATGTATCTACCATCCTTTCTGTGAAGAAATAATTCCTTACTTGACTTGCTGAAAATTTAAAATTAAGAAGCTCCAAGGGGAAAAGTGCCCCCAGAAAAAGCAAGTGCAGATCTCTGCAGGTACCTTTTCCCCAAGCAATTTTCAAAGGGAACATATATCTTATCTTCCCTTTGAGAAAGGTGCAAGGTCTGCAGGAAAAAGAAAAAAAATCAAAACCTTATGGACTTTATAAGTATGTGAGCTCTTTTGAAATGTTCACCTCTGCCCCTCCCTAGATGTGTGTTTTCCTGCAGGAAGAGGGTTATTTCAATCAAAAAATTAAACTGCCTGAACTTGTCTGGTGGAAAATGACAACATTTGAGACTAATTCCCAAATCTGATAAAATATTTCAACTTTCATCTTCTTTTTCACTTAAAACTGCCAAAGAATTACAATTCTATTAGAAAAATAAACAACACAAAACTATATAGACAAGCACACAAAATCAAATAGAAATTAACACTGCATTACTTTTTATATTAACAACAAAGTGTAAACAGATAGTGAACGTGTTTACCTGTAACAGATTTTTTCTGAAGACAGGAGAATTACTTTTTTTTTTTTTTTAAGGATTTTTTTTTCCTTTTATGTTTTTTTAGTCACACTAAGGGTGACATCACCAGTGCTACTGAATCTTGGAACACACTTCCAGAGCTTTCTTAAGAAAGAGAGATCCCCCAAAGCATGCATAGTAAATCCTGTATCCCTGTGGCATATATAATTTATTTCTTTATCTAATGAGAACTCTTAGAGGTGGAGGGTATATATGTGTGGTTAGTGATTCAGAAGTCTTCAGAAAATATCTGTTAGAGATAAGCCACCTTGTTTTCTCTGGATAAGGTAGATCACCAATAATGCTGTTGGGACTCCCTTGCTAAGGATTATAACATAGTAACATTGTAATGATAGTAGAAAAGGATCAAATGGTCCATCCAGTCTGTCCAGCAAACTTCTTATGAAACATTGAAATGATGCAGAAAAAGACCTCATGGTCCATTTAGTCTGCCCAGCAAGCTTATGGTAGTTTCTGCAGCATCAAGCAGGTTACCCCTGTACTTCTCAGTTTCCCAGACTATAAAGTCAGGGCCCTTATTGGTTTCTGTCTGCAGTTGAAGCAGAGAACAATATTGGAGTTGCAACAACAGTATGAAGGCTTAAGGGTAGTAACCACAGCACCAGAAAGTTATTCCCATACACTCTTTTCATCCTCTAGCATTTAGGGAACCATAGGTGGCGGATTTTAAAAGGGTCACGCATGTAATTATGCGCATAACTACTCCTGCGCACGCCAAGCCTATTTGCATAGGCCCGGCGACGCGTGTAAAGCCCGGGACGCAGGGCGGTCTGGGGACGGAGGCGGGCCCGAGGCCTCTGGCACAGCGGGCGTGCCAGGAGATCGCGCGCTGGCAGCTGGCTGGCGCGTGACAGAGGCAGGGCGTAACTTACAAAATAAAGGTAGGGGGGGATTTAGGTAGGGCTGGGGGGCGGGTTAGATAGGGGAAGCGAGGGGAAGGTGTGGGGGCTGAAGGAAATCAGAGCGGCCTCGGAGGGAACGGGGAAAGCCATCAGGGCTCCCCTAGGGCTCGACGCCTGCAAGGTGCACTAGTGTGCACCCTCTTGCGTGCACCGACCCCAGATTTTATAACATGTGTGCGGCTGCGCACGCATGTTATAGAATTGGGCGTACATTTGTGTGTGCCAGGTAGCATGCACAAATGTACCCCGTGCGCATATGTTTAAAAATCCGGCCCATAGTGTTTAGCCCATGCCCCTTTCAATTTTTTCACTGTTTTGTCAATTCTTCTTTTTAGAGCTATTCATTTGAACTGAGTATGGATTCAAGCCATGTTCTTTTGGATTATGCAACACTAGTTATCTACACCACTGAATTGGTGATGGCAGCATTTGCCCCACCATGCAGGTTAACCCATGTTTCTCTTACGAGTAACAACTACCATTCTGTGTAGTTTTTCGATGAGCCTTCTTGAAAATTCAGATAGTGCTGATGGGTTTTTCTTATTCACGTGACCTTAGAAGCAGCCCTCTACTTTTTCATGTATGTCTGCTTATCAATATCCCAGACCGTAAAGTCAGGGCCCGTGTTGGAGGTCATCTGAATCCAATTCCTCCCCCCCAGCTATCAAAGCGCAGTCAGTGATGTTGTAGTTGTGTCAAAAGCATCAGGTTTATTAGTTAAGGGCAGTAATTCCTTGCCTTCTATTAAGGATAGTAATTACTGCTCTGTGCAGGTTACCCCCATGCTTATCAGTTCCCAGACCGTAAACATTAGGGCACTCTTTGGTGGTTGTCTGAATCCAACTCCTCTTTTCCCTCTGTCGCTGAAGTGGAGAGCAATATTACAGTTTCATCAAAAGTATCAAAGATTATTGGTTAAGGGTAATAACAGCTGCACCAGCACGTTACCCC
>NW_021821162.1:85000-99795 GCF_901001135.1 Rhinatrema bivittatum | reverse complement strand
AACTAAAAGAACGGTAGCAAAAATACTAGTTGCAATAGTGTAAAAAATGCTCCCCGGACTGTTAGTTTTAGCCTACACGTCGGAAACCATGTTTTGAGAGACGCATGTCATTTCCCAAACATGGTGTAGGGGAAGAACTAATTCACTCAGCACAGAGTTTGCATCTCTTGTTTACTTCTTCCATAGTCCTGAGATACAGGGGGCAGTGGGAGAGCCTCTGTCCATCCTAAGCCAGCAACCCCATTTCAGGAAGCCGCATCCTGCATCTTATTTTCTAATCTCAAACAGGCAGACTGAGTGGGCCAATGTGGGCTTTGTTTGCTTTCCTTCTTCCCAAGTCCTGTAAAACTTCCAGTGCTACAGAAAATTAAACAGCAGGTACTCAGCTTTCTTACTTTTTATTTTCAGCTGATGCCACTCTGTTCCACTAATACTAAAAATAAGTTTAGCAATTCCACAGCATTTATTTACTGAAAAAATAAGATAAGCACACAGGATAAAACACAAATTCTAAGTGAAATTAATCCAGTTCCATTATAATTCCAAACGCACTACTGAGTGGTTGATTGGCCAGAGTGAAAGAACTCAGGATTTCACCAGGGGGGGATAGGAACTGGTAAATGAGCTAAGCACTGCTCTGCGATTTCAGACTGCCTGAGCCGGTGTGCCTTTCAAGTCCAATCTAAAATCCCATCTTTTTGAGGCTGCTTTTAAATGATTGATTCTCCTTATTATAGCCTTGTTGGTGTTAACCGTTTGCTTAATAAATGAATTTCCCAAAGCCTCTCTTAGCCTGTACACGGCTCTTCACTATTGAGCAGGATTGCCGGGTGTTTATTCGGTGCTGAGTATGTCGACTACCATGCATAAAATAAGAGGCAGCAGTATTAGTAGTAAGTGAGACATTTTTCACATGGCAAAGCTCACAAAAACCTTAAAAACAAGATTAATAGTGCCTAAGTCAGAGAGGAAGTTTGGAACTGTTGCCGTACTGCCTATACTACTTAACCGGGATTCGTTTCTTCTTGGGGGATATGGCCAGGGCTCGGTGTACCATCCATTTCTGACCACAGAGGAAAGGAGTTTAAAGAGGCTACAGGCTGCGATAGATACACTGGAGGCCCCAACATGCAACGTCAATACTCATGGGAAGGAAGTGAGAGGCCATGGGTGACGCAGCACCGCTCTCCTCCTCATTCCCTACTCACTCTCTCCTTACCCTAATACCAACCTCTGTTATTGCCTCCTCTACTTCTGTCCTCTCAGCGTCATCACCTCCTCCCCATTCCCCTTCCCTGACACAGACTTCTCCCCCTATCACTGCCTCTGCACTTCCTACTCCTCCTAAATCCATCACTGCCTTTCCCCAGCTGCAGTCCATCTCCATGATCCCTTTTACCTCTTCACCTGCTCACTGCCTCTTCACTTCCTGTTCTCCCTTTTACCCACCGTGGTCTCCTAATGGCATCAGTGCCTACTCCCCCCTCCTATCTGTGCTCCTTGTACTCCCACCTCTTACCACACAATGCAGTCTCCATTCCTTAATGAAAGCGAGCACGCTGCTGCTTTAATATAGCAATAAATGAAAAGCTAAAGGGATTCATAACTACAGACACAGGGAAAACAAGCTGGACAGAGCTGTGCACCCAGCCAGTGGGCACAAGGAAGCCGTAAGCCCTGAAGGTGCGGGAGCCTTCTCACTTTCCAGGCTCAGCCAGCGGGCAGATGGATCGGCTGCCTGCTCTTTTTCTGCCTGATTGACAGCACTTGGCTGCATGTGGTCTCCACGAGCCAGGGCTGATGGGTTTCCTGTAGGGCATGGGCTGAAGGTGGCAGCGGTTCCTTGGAGATTTGCCACAGTAAAACTTCGGACATGGGCCATCAAATGTTCAACTTTCCACCAACTTTTCTTCCAAGTATCGTTCCACGGATGGGCAGATGTATTTTGTTTCTGGTTTTTGTTTGTTTTGTTTATGGCAAATTCCTTTCCTGCCTCCCAGTCAGCACTGTACGAGCAGAATGCCGAGGAGAAAAGCGAGGCTGGGTTCCCACAGGACGCCGGCTGATCTTCCTGTTGAAAAATACAATGCAATGGGATTATTCTCATGTTCTCACTTAGGGCCTGATTTTCAAAGGCATGTCACGTGTTAATGCACTTTATTGGCTGTAAGTGGGCTTTTGAAAATTGCTACAATATATACCATTGAGTTGCCCATAGGATTTACTCACGTAAGTGCACTTTACTTGATTAAATGGCATTTGAAAATTGTTATGAATTAAGAGTTACGTTTACACTCGTAACTCCTTAGAAAATTCACCTGAAGGAACAGAGCCCTGCGCAGGGTAAGGAGCGCATATCCCTGGCACTGTTGGTAATCAGTACTGCACAATGTACAGAGCAGGCGTGGCCACGTTTACCTATTATCTCTGTGGCCAGCGCCCACATCTACGTTTGCAGTGTAGGCTCTGAGTTGCATGTTTCTCTGTAAAATATGTGCTTCAGCTTCAGAGTTTTATCACCAAACATATTCAACCTGCAAGGAGACCATTTACATTGGGATCCTTTCAGAGGCTGCTAATAGTTTACCAAAAAGGGAAGCAGACACTGGCTAACTTATACAGCTTTCTCCACTCGCTCACACCCTACAGTGCTCCAGCTACCCTGGGGAGGGGACGATCTTCAGGGCAGTCTGGCTCTCTACCTTCTATTTCCCTATGGGAGCAGCATATGCGTATTATTCATATCGGGCCCATCAGATGCGCAAAATACCCCAAGCTGACTGTTGTTGATGTCCAGAACCTAGGGCGCCCCTCAGTCATGGCCTATGGGATTGTCCGGTGATCCAGCTGTTCTGGCCACAGCTTAAGGCATTCTATGGAAATCAGTTACAAATTGTTTTCCCTGTACACGCAAATACCTGTATATTGGGAATACTGCTGGAGGATGTCTCGTATACCAAACACGCTAGGGCCCTGCTCGTCAAAGGTCTATGTGTTTGCCCGACGTTGTACATTGAGCAGATGGGTGACGGGAGATCCCCCCACGATATCTCTGTGGAATACAAATCCTGATCTCTAGAGGCCAGGGGGTCCTGCAAGATGGGAGTGGCATCTGTTTGGGGACTGTTTGCCAGTTTCCCAGGCATTGGGGGGTTCAGCGGGTGGCCCCTGGGTCATCTTCCATTTAGCTCCAAACCCCAGTCAATAAAGCATCTCATGCAACCAAGAGGTATCCCTTATTGAATGCAATCATATAGACCTAGATTGTCCAGAGCGAACACCAGTGCAAGAGCAGCTGTGGTGAATGGGGGTGTTGCTACGTTACATTGTTAATCTCTGCTTGTAGGGGTAAGGGGATTGTTGAGGGGGATACTTGGACCTATGTAAATTGTAACATGACTCTTCATTGATGTATGGTCGTCACAAGAAAACTTGAATAAAGATATGGTTTAAAAAAAAGCGTGTGCTTCAGAAGAACATGTTAAGGCACGCGTGTATCTTTACATAAACACCTGTGCAAGAACTGTCTGCAGCATCGGGCTCCCGAGCCACATGCGCGCCCGATATTGTATTGGCATGCATGGGTGCCCCTTCACACGCGCAGGGGGATTTTGTAAAGCATGAGCAGCAAGGTGATCAGGCCTTTGCCCAGTTCCTTCCCAGTCTGCTCCAATTAAGGAGGGAACTTCCCTAGCCCACTTCCTACTCTGCCTCCCTTTTCCCCTCTAAACCTACCCTAACTAACCTATTTTTTTTAATTTTTGAATTTACCTGCTCCTTTGAGCAGTGGTAAGTACCACGCGCTGGCCGGCTGCCAGCGCACACTTCTCCAGGACAGGGGTAATGGCCCTTTTACCGAGCCTGGCACTTCCGCGCGTAGCGGGAGATATGCATGTGGCCAGGCCCGTTTTTTACGCATGCCGGCATTTTAAATTTTTCCCATTAGAGAGCAATTTGCAACGTGTGCATTGCTGGGGGTAAACGCTGGTTCTTCTCAGAAATGACAGGAAGGCTGCAGGGTACCTTTTACCCTCTACTTTCCACAAGTTTTCAAGCCAAAAGAAAGGCAATAGTTTTTCTGGGAAAGTCTGCAGACGAACTTCCCTGCTCCTGGCCTGGCGTAACCTATGAGTGTGGATTTATTTCTTAAAATGGAAAGTATTTGTGCAACTTCAGCTCCCAGACCACCTCTTTCTACAGGCACAAAAGTGCAAATAAAATTGAGTTCTGTGCACACTATTTGCAGCAAAAACAGAACAATTTCTAAAGAGCCATTTATGTGCATAAAACAGTCTGTTCTGCTTGTACACCCCCCTTTATGTATGTAATATTGCTCTGAAAACATTCCGGTTAAAGACAAAATTTAAAAATGGCTCTTATTCTTTGAAGGTTGCAGAACCCGTCTTTGCCTTATCATGGGTTTGCATCGTGTGCGCTGTGAGCAGAGGCCGATACCAGCAGCAGGCCCTCCCTAGCCTTATGCAATGAACATGCTTCTGCCATCGGCACGCCACACCCTCGCTCCCTCCCATAAACACAGAGACACCCTAACCAACGTCAGACACCACACAACTTGTAACGTTTGCTGTAACTAACATACAGTGGGAAATATAGGCCGCAGCTTTTAAATCAACTATAAATGAATAAATAAAGTCTAACCTAACCAGCAGCCTGACACTAAAGCAGCATTCACCGCCGGAGACTTTCTTTTTGCTGACCATTTCCTTTTCCATCATTATTCACTTATTTTGTGCACCATCAAGCCACACCATGCAAGGTTTGGGGCTGGGACAGCCCCCATTTTGTCTCCCTTTTGCCTGGTGAGCTGCCGCTGTCCTTCAGCTCTGACAGTGCTTACCCCAGTCCCATGGACCCTCCACTATCAAATACCTGTAATTGATTTTGAAAGGGGGGGGCTCCTAACCTTTCCTGCCACCTTTGCTAATAATTTCTGCACCCTCCCCCCTGCTCTGCTCCTTTTTAGCTCACTGGACTAACCCACCCCCACCTTTGACCTGGGCTACTGGATACCCAGGCCCACACCACCCCACCAGTTTATGGCAACCTGCCATTGTCCGTCCCCCCCCCCCCCCACACACACACACACCACCCAGGGGGTCCCAACAGCTAGGAGTTGTATCCCCTATGCTAATACACACCAAGGGGCGGCAGCTGCCTTATGCACCCCTGGCCACCAAGGGTCATCCATGGTAACTAAAGAGAAACATTTACATTAATACCGACGCCGTGTCTATTTCATGTAAGACTTATAACGACGGTAGATCCAAATAAGCACATAATAATCTGGGAACAAGGCTCCAAACATGGTTATTTGTAGTACAAATTAAATTCCTTCTCACTGACCCTTGGTTTGAGCCTGCAACATGGAACTTCCCAAAGGAACCATTATGGGTTGGGAATGAATAGTTTGAACTGCCCCTTTCCAAAATGTCACATCTGATGAAAACCCTTTCTCAGTTCTGTAGCGTTCTGTGACTGGATGAATGGAAAGCTGGAATTCTACTTTACATATTTCGTGCATTAATACTTCAGTCTTTTCTGCATAGGATGTGACTGTTGCTCTTGTGGCTTCATTAATGGAGATCGGCCACCCAGAAAGTAAGAAATCGGCGGGCTGCGGAACATGCGAGAGCACTGACAGGCGCACTACCAAGCCCTATACTATAGCGCCATCTATCGGCGGGCTGCGGAACATGCGCGAGCACTGACAGACACACTACCGAGCCCGATATACTATAGCACCATCTATCGGCGGGCTGGGGAACATGCACAAGCACTGACGGATACACTACCAAGCCCGATATATTATAGCGCCATCTATCGGTGGGCTGCGGAACATGCGCAGCACTGACGGACACACTACCAAGCCCGATATACTATAGCACCATCTATCGGCGGGCTGGGGAACATGCACAGCACTGACGGACACTACCAAGCCCGATATATTATAGCGCCATCTATCGGCGGGCTGCGGAACATGCGAGAGCACTGACAGCGCACTACCAAGCCCGATATATTATAGCGCCATCTATCGGCGGGCTGGGGAACATGCACAAGCACTGACGGATACACTACCAAGCCGATATATTAAGCGCCATCTATCGGCGGGCTGCGGAACATGCACTAGCACTGCCGGACACACTACCACCCGATATACTATAGCGCCATCTATCGGCGGGCTGTGGAACATGCACTAGCACTGCCGGACACACTACCAAGCCCGATATACTATAGCGCCATCTATCGGCGGGCTGCGGAACATGAGCGAGCACTGACAGACACACTACCGAGCCCGATATACTATAGCGCCATCTATCGGCGGGCTGCGGAACATGCGAGAGCACTGTCGGACACACTACCGAGCCCGATATATTATAGCGCCATCTATCGGCGGGCTGCGGAACATGCGAGAGCACTGACGGACACACTACCAAGCCCGATATACTATAGCGCCATCTATCAGCGGGCTGGGAACATGCGCGAGCACTGACGGACACACTACCAGCCCGATATACTATAGCACCATCTATCAGCAGGCTGGGGAACATGCACAAGCACTGACGGATACACTACCAAGCCCGATATATATAGCGCCATCTATCGGCGGGCTGCGGAACATGCACTAGCACTGCCGGACACACTACCAAGCCCGATATATTATAGCGCCATCTATCGCAGGCTGGGGAACATGCACAAGCACTGACGGATACACTACCAAGCCCGATATATTATAGCGCCATCTATCAGCAGGCTGGGGAACATGCACAAGCACTGACGGATACACTGCCAAGCCAGATATTATAGCGCCATCTATCGGCGGGCTGTGGAACATGCACTAGCACTGCCGGACACACTACCAAGCCCGATATACTATAGCGCCATCTATCGCGGGCTGCGGAACATGCGAGAGCACTGACGGACACACTACCGAGCCCGATATATTATGAATGCCCAATCACGAATACCTATATGTCTAAAAGATATCACTAAAATTTAGAGAAACATTGGTACATTGTCCAATCCCTACCAACTTTTAAAGAAAAAGACTTTTTAATTGCCCACAAATGTGATGGAAACCTTAGGGATTTATTTTCACCCTCCGGGCTGCCTTTTTTAAATAATAGGGACATAGACCATGTGGGCATTGCTCGGTCTGCAAGGTAAACATGAAGACAGACAGCATCTACATCACAGCCACAAATAGGATATACAAGCTGAACTCCTTTACCAACGTTACTTACCCTGCAGTATGCCCACGTAATAAGATGTACATTGAAAAGACTATAAGAGCCCTGAACACAAGAATCATTGAACATAGAAGTGCTGTTAAGTGCAAAAAAGAAAACAACTGCTTGTAGCACATTCAGTTACAGCCGGTCATAGGTTGGAAGATTTTAAGTTCTGTGTCATCCAGAAACCGATTCCTAACTGGAGAGGGGGCAATTTTGACAACCTACTCCTCAGATTAGAACAAAATATATTTTTGAGTTTAATACAATGGTACCACATGGCCTCAACCAAGAACTGGATTTCTCCATTTATTTATAGTCTACTCTCATGTAACTGTTGTATGCAGTATTCTCCTTTACACAGTTGTGCACAACAGCGGACAGGTTTTCTCTCACTATGTATCTTTAACACCAAAACAATCGCTCACATATAAATTACTTGTTGCAAAATTAACCACAGACCTCTGTCTAGTGCAACATTTTATTGAAGAAGCCTGATTGTTATATATTATTTGCTACATAGTAGGTCTGAATTAAACGACATGCAATGAATAACTATTTCTCAGCTTCACTCATTCTCCACTGGGTCAGATTCAATTTGTGTTTAGCGTCTCATTTTTTAATACTTTTCAGATATATATTTTTAAAATTAAGGTTCTATAGAACATGTTAATCTCATTAGATTTTTAATTTTCTACATAAAATACATCATTTTATAAGTTAAACAGTTTTATTCATTATTGCATAAAACAGTATTTAAAGGAAGTTTAATCCTAGTAACATGCGGTGCACAGCAGCAATAGTAATTGCGCTGCTGCCTTATACTTTAAGTAAGTATACCTTTGAACGCTATGGTTCTTATATTTTAAATTTAGTTAAATTTGTCTCTCCTTTTATTTAATAGAATTTAGGCCTGTGCATGCCCGATTCGCTCCTTTTGGCAATGCATTTTTTCCTGCTGCGGGAGGACTGTGCTAGCTTTCAGCTTATGTCTTTCACCACACCACAATTTTGTAGTTTTTTGATTCTTTTTAATTTCACCTCTTATATCAAGATTATGTTCTGACCAGATATCCATTTTTATCTTGCTTAGTTAGCTTTTAGAGCTCTGTATAACATACAAGCGCGTTTTTGCCGTGCACACACTAATGTATTTAATATATACTTATTTTATTTTACCTCCAATATTATTATGTCTCCTTCCAGATATCCATTTTTACTGCTGTCAATGTATCAGACTTAATTTGCTTTTATTGCTTCTGCACCGGTGTTTATGCCCCTTCCTTTTTTTGACGTGTGCACACTTACAGTAGGGATCGGTCCCTCCTTTAAAACTTATGCTGAAACACATGGGTGTATATTTGATAAATATGTTCATTTTTTAAAAAACTTTTTTACTTTGTGTGTTTTATATATGTATACCCCATTATCATTTACCCACTGTGTGATTTTTATTTTTCCTGCTTGAAAGGGTGACTGGAAGAATTTTGCGTCAGAAGTCCATTTAAGTCACACACATCAACAATTTTTTTTTATCAGATCTATTATAAGTAAGTTTCCATTATCTAAACCATTCCAGAAATGAAACATTTTTAAGTGATAGAAACTATTCTTACATTCATTTTTATTTTGTGAAGGCTTCAATATTAAAGTAATGTTTTGCTTAAAAATATCATACACACAGCGTACATTGTTTTTGTTACAAAGTCTTATCTAAAAATGCCCCTTTTTGTTTTCTCTCTTTTTACTTTTGTTACCTATCTTGTGTTAGACCCTGGATTTAGATTTTCCATGACCACTGAGAGAATACCATTGGCTATCATTGCACATTGGCCATATAGATTGTTTACAACTCTAAAGGTAAAATAACTTACTATGTTACATTTATTCTGTTAGCTACATTTCAACAGTTAACTTATGTCTCTTTATATGTGTGTGTGTTTATTTATACATTTATTATTGTCTTTCATGATTCTTAAATTAATATAAAAAATAACTTTTGGATTTTATTGTTTGAATACAGCCCCTGAAGCAGCCCACATCTATGGGCAAAACTCAGCCTGAGTCGGGCACCTTGTGATATTATTAATAAAGACTCTGTTCACTTTGTGGTATAACATACTTTATATTCTGTTAGCACTCGATGCCCCTACCTCTGAAATCCACCAGCCAATCATCCCAGGAGGTCAGCACATTGCTCAGAGCTTTCTGCTGCTGGGGGTCCAGATAACTAATTTGTGAGCCTGTAACAGCTGCAGCCTGATTGTAATTAAACATCTGGATCTGGTCAGCACTGAACACAACCTGCCAGAGAAGAGAAACCTGCTGAAATGTTATTTGGATAATTACAACTAAAGGGCAAATTGTCAGATCAGAGCTGATTATTAATATCAGAGAACAAAGGGAAATCTTTCCTTACCTCTGTCTACACCTAATATTTAGCTTGTGGAATCAGAAAGGCGTGTAAGCCATGTGGGGTCCAGAAGTCTTAGATGCCAGTACAATCCCTTCTTAAACTAAATAAAGGACCTCTCTTAACAAGCTCCTTTGTTTAGAGCTCTCCCACAGAAATAGTTTCATGGTGGACATGAAAACTGGAATTAACCTTAGGACCAGTTTACAGGATGACCTTTCTCCTGATAAAACTGGAGATACATTGCTGAAACAGAAAACACCTTCGGTTCATTTATTCTTTTTACAGAGCAAATGGGTAGTAAAAACAATATTTATAGTAAGTAAATAAAGTTCATGTTGCGTCCGTCAGTCACAGAAGCTGCGACCGCTCTGCCTTACCTCTTTTCTTCCTCTTTCTCTCTCCTTGGGCAAGATGGCTGCCTCTGGTTCTGAGTGCCAAGGGTCACGGTGTCTTCAACCTAGCATGGGTGTTCCAGTCCGCCATGCTCACTCCCGTGGCCTCCTAGGGCACGAGCGCACACATCTCCTACGCTCAAATACACGTCATGGCGGAACCTCGAGGGCGGCCCCACTGCATGACATCAATACCTCCGGGTATATCAAGCCTCCGCTTCGCTACCACCTTTGTGTTAGCAAGGACTTTGGTTTAGCTACTCTGACCACTCTAAGCTGCTCGCTTAGATGCCGCTTTCACTCCTAGGGCCTCGCTCCTGTAGAAGCTCTAGACATCCGCTCCTCGGGGGTCTCTCGCTTCCGTCTACCCTTCGGGGCCTCTGCTAACTAAGACAAACTGCTCCTCGGGAGTCTTTCTCTCTCTTCTCCATTTTCAGGATATCGACTATCAGGTACTCCACTCCTCGAGGGCCTACCAGCCTATGTATCCTGCACCACGGACCTTCAGTCCCACCATTCATCATGAGGAAGATGCCCACATTCCTGTGAGTACCGCTACAATCTGGTGCTCCAGCTCCAACCCACCAGCCACAGCGTTACCCGCACTGCGGGCTCCCGCCTATCGTGAACATCTGGGTGAGATTATACATCCGAGCCTGGCACCTCGTGGATCTCAGTGCCTTACCTTCCTGCCTACATCATCTCTCTACAGCAGTTACAATGAAGCCCTCCATCCATACTGTGTCTGCTATTGAGTTCAGCCTATCACTGTGGATTCCCAATGGGGCCCCCTCCCTGTGGGTGGAGTCATCTCCACAGTGACCAAGGGGTCCACAATGTGACAAACACAACAGCTCAGATGATGGAAGGAAGGTCCCATCAGCTTTATATTAGAACCAAATTCAAGAAAGGAAAGGCTTGATAAATGTAGGGTACAAGAGTCTCACAACCTTGAGAAATCTCAAAATATCTGGATGCTTTCAGAGTTCTTTACCTGTCTGAGATTGAAAGTTTGCTTACTTGTAAACAGGGTTCTCTAAGGACAGCAAGATGGATCAGCCTTAATGCATCGGGTGACATCATGGACCCAGCGCTGAGAGCTCAGAAAAAGCATTCAAGCATGCACAGGGAGTTCTCCCACATATGCAATGCCTCACAAGCCTCTCAGGCTCCTCCAGAGTTTAAGCTTTAGTGAGGGTAGGTGAGTATTGTTTATTTATTTTATTTAAAAAAAAAATGTATTCCACACTGTGGATGGATTAAAATATTAAGTAGGCTGATTCATCTGCTGTCTGTGGAAAACACTGTTTACAGGTAAACAAATTTGCTTTCTTCAATCAACAAGCAGGCATGAATTAGCATTGATGTATAGGGAGTCCCAAGCTGAGGGCTGCATTGCAGAACATGACTGAAACAGAGAATTCGGACCCCAGCAAGAGGAGAGTGGACTATTGGGTGAACAGGCTGCATAGTACTCCTTGTCCAAACAGTAATGGGACATGAAAGTGTGAATTGATGACCAAATATCAACTTTGCAAATGTCTTTAATGGAAATGGCCTGGCAGTGAGTCATTAAAGTTGCCATGGCTCAGTTTCCTCATGGAGGTGACAGGGCAAAGAATTCCATAACTAGGGTCTCGCAACTGAGAAAGCTCTGTGGCAAATCTCCTGCATGCAGACCTCTCTGAAGGATGAAGCCACCTGCATCAGTCTTTGTCAAAGATAATGGGTATCCTCAGAATGGATAACCTTATGAATCAACACAAGGACCTTAAATTGCGTCTGCAAGGGTATGGGAAGCCAGTGGAGAATCCAACAAGGAAGCCAACAATGTCTCCATCCTGTGGCCTTTTCCAGACCCACACTGGAACATGATGTTCCTCCAGGAAGTTTTCAAGCTGCTGTAATACCTAACTCTCAATCAGTTTACCAAGAGTGAGCAAACTAGAGATTGGGCAATAACTTGACAAATCAGGAGCCAAACTGAGATTTTTTGACCCGAATAGTGGCACATTTTAAAGTATCTGGCATTATCCCCTCTTCCAGGCATTGATTTTTTTTTCAAGAAGTCAAAATCCAAACCCTGCCAAAGAATGCATCTCCAAAAAGGACAGGGGGTCCAATGAACAAATGGTAGACTTCAGCTGGCAAACCAATGTAGGAATATCTGACTATTAAACAGTAAAAGTGAGGAATGTCAGAACATACAGGTGGAAGGATGTGGACTAAACTTGGGAGGCTACTGACCTTTTCCGAAAAGAAATCAGCAAATCAATCACAATCAATTTGTGAGTCATGCTGAAGTCAAGTAGGCTTCTCTAACAACCCCTTCACAACAAAAAAGGATTCCATTGAGGAGCATGCAAGAGCCTAATCCAAAATGGTTGCTAGGCAGAAGTCTCCTGAGGAATCCTGATATTGTGGCTTAAATTGCCCCTAGAAATTATATGTTTTTACCTGTTCAAATTTTTCAGACTGTATAGAGATGTCTATCAGTAACGGAAAGAAAACAGCTGCCTTTCACAATTTCTTCATTGTTAAGCAATCCAAACCAGATCCTCCAACAATAGAAAAATAGCACCAGTAAAAGAAAAAACATCTCTAGACCCAAAATTGTTGGAGTTGCAGCATATGAAAGAGATGAGGATAGGTCATCATAATATGACCCAGGAAAATAAAAAGTTCCAGTGGGCGATTAACTGATTCCTAGATTTTTGTTAAATAAAAATCTTTCCTAGCAGATTTAAAAAGTAGCTTGCAATTCCACCAAGTTCAAATAGATTATGCAAGGAGACAAAAATCTCTGCTAATGCTGAAGGATTTGTGTCCAATGAACAGAATGGATATCAAGCAAAACATCCAGCTGAAGAACCAAATTAAAAGACCCTGAAAAACCCTGTTCAGAGCATAAAAGGTATCCAGGTAAATGTGTCCAGATTGCTGGGGCTTCAGATGGAGAGCTTAGAAGGCAGAGACTGGAAGGTTGCAGAGGAACCACGAGAGACAGTCAGTCAAAGGCCAGGGGGGAGTTACATGCATCCTCAGAAAGCCTCATTGGTTCAGCACCCTGATTGGTGATAGGATATATGATAAACCAGACTCCAGGAGAAAAGAACCAAATGGTCCATCCAGTCTGCCTAGCAAGCTTAAGGTAGTAACTGTCGCTCTGTGCAGTTATACTCAAAGCCTTATGATACCCATAACAATTTCAGCTAGTAACATTTTTTACTGGATGATGAGCTTCTTGAAATTCAGACAGTGTTGCTTGACGTGCTTTGCTTATGGACTTGGGTCTCTCTTTATCACATGCCTTATTGCTACCAGAAGCCTACTGTAATCCGATTATTCCTGAGGCTTCTGAATTCTGGATGTTTGACTTCTCTGTGGAAGTAGGGGTGGATACTCAGGATGCTTCAAAGTTGGGGAAATTGGGTATCTCAGAGTCACAGGTCTTGTTCTACAAGAGCCCATTGTAAACCATCTGGGTTTCTAAATCTTCTGTGAGAGTTGGGAGAGATATTCTGATGTTGCTTGTCTGGCCTGTTAATGCTGTGTAGTTCTGCTCCACTGTTCCTAATCCTGAGCTGTTCTACTGTTAACAGCTCCATGCCAAGATGCCTCTCAAGCTAGGCCTGGTTTTACCAGCCTTGGCTCAACCTTCATCCAGCTTTTTAAGGTATGCTTCTTACATATTGCTGTACACATTGATATACCCTGAGAGCTTGTACCAACCCAAAATAGAGGCTAGGCCAGGGTGGAATAGGCAGCTGGGATGTCTGACACTCTGGAGGACTTATTATATACCATTCAAATAATCTAGACATAGCTCCACAACCTCCAGCAGAGGGTTAATACCCTGCAGTGGCCTAACCTTGATCAAGTTAAATGGTTATCCCCATCTGCCCACCAGGGGCAGATTGGCCTATCGGGGGATCGGGCATTCCCCGGTGAGCCGATCGCTCCAGTCACATGGTCTGCCATGCGTGGCCGTGAAAGAGCCGCACTCGGCAGACCGCGTGACGTGTCCTGGGCCGGCCTGGGTGGCGAATACCCGGGCTGGTCCAACATCGTGAGTCCGCTGCTCCTATGCACCCATTCATAAATTCTCAAATGTCATACCCAGAAAAAAATTGACAAAGAACAAACAAGACAACCTGCTCCTGAGAAAATGCATCACCCTCCAGTAGGCAACAGCCTTTGGACTAGTCCTTGATTGATGGCGTGAAGTATTGGCTGTCAGTAGATTGAAAGGAGAGACACCATCAAGAAGGCTTCTGTCTCTAATGCAGGCTCGAGGGGCACCAACAAGTCAGTGGTCCCAAAAGACCAGAAACTCAGTGCACCAGAGAGTGAATGTACAAAATGACTCCAGAAGAGGGCAAGAGGATGCAACAAGCACTGTTAAGCTCTCTCTCTCAATTGAAACATTATTTAGAACTCAAACCTCTTATATAACAATTGCAATCTGGTTGTCTTGGAGAGGAAGGAACCACAAGCTCAATTCAGGAGCCTCAGTGTATTACATGGACCTCACATTTGGCCAGCAACACAAGGCTCCATTATACAAGAAGGTGAACAGCATGGCAGTGGAGACTAATGATGGTTCCCCCTTATTATCATTTCCAGTGACTCAAGAGACTGAACTATTGATAATGACAATTATTTACCACCACCAGGAGGTAAAATGTTGTGATCTCATCCATGCTGCACAATTTGTAGTCATCTTGGGATTGCCAT